>NC_044384.1:4735000-4865000 GCF_006542625.1 Nomascus leucogenys
AAATACCTGAAATACTTATGAATATAATAGTACAATATCTGTGACTTGTTTTTAATAGTCCTTTGGGGGAGTGCCATAGTTTGGATATTTGTCTCCTCCAAATCTCGTGGAACTTTGACCCTCAGTGTCGGAAGTGGGGCCTAGAGGGGGATGTTGGGGTCATGGGGGTGTGTCCCTCATGAGTGGCTTAGTGCTGTTTTCCAGGGAATGAGTAAATTCTTGCTGTATTTTAGGAGCCTGGCGCCTCCCTCCCTCTCTTCATTCTTCTTTTACCATGTGATGCCTGGTCCCCTTCGCCTTCTGCCTTGAGGAGAAGCAGCCTGAGGTCCCACTAGACGTGGAAGCTATGCCATGCTTCTTGTACAGCCTGCAGAATCGCGAGCCAAATAAACCTGCTTTCTTTATAAATTACCCAGCCTCAGGGATTTCTTCACAGCAGTGCAAACAGACCACGACTGGGAGGGAGAGGCTGATCATCACTGGAGCTGGGTGGCAGGTAGCTGGGATTCACTGTACTGTTCTCTCTACTCTTGTACATATATATGTGTGTGTGTGTGTGTGTATATATACATATATATATATATTTTTTTTTTTTTCAGATGGAGTCTCTCTCTGACACCCAGGCTGGAGTGCAATGGTTCATTCTCAGCTCACTGCAACCTCCGCCTCAAGGTTTCAAGCGATTCTCATGCCTCAGTCTCCCAAGTAGCTTGGGTTACAGGTGTGCACTACCATGCCCAGCTAATTTTTTGTATTTTTTTTTTTTTTTTTTTAGTGGAGACTGGTTTTCACCATGCTGGCGAGGCTGGTCTCAAACTCCCGACCTCAAATGATCTGCCGCCTCAGCCTCCCAAAGTGCTGGGATTACAGGCATGAGCCACCACGCCTGGCCATCTTGCACATATTTAAATGTTCTATAAACATTTTTATAAATGGCTGAGAGTGGTCCCTCCTGAGCTTGAGCCTCTCTGTGGCCATCTCTGTCTTGCTGTGAAGAACCCAAAGGCCCTCTATGAGTTGTACAGGTCAGCATCGCACAGAGGACTCATTATCCCACCATTAAGACTTTCCTTTTCCAGACAAGAAGCTCCAGGCATTGTCCCAGGACTCAGACGTAGATGAGTCAACGCACACGTGGCTCTTGCTGCCTGGGTCTCATCCTTCCAAGAAGGCTGGAAATGGATCCTACAGCCCCCCACCTGGAGTCTCTTTAACAGATACATTTGCTGGGGTCATGAGGGGTCACAGGAGGTCCTATAAAAAGAAATCACTGCAGCAGGTTGAGTTTTCACCCATCCTATCCAACATACTGCAGCACTTTTTCTGCTTGATTAAAAAACGCTTGTTTTTTTATTACAAACCCATAGATGCTTATTGCAAAAAATTAATAAAAACACAAACAGGACAAAAGAGGAGAAAATAAAACTCACCGTAATTTCACCCCATATTTTCTTAAAAATGAGAACAATTATATACAAATTTCCCATTAAATAATTCTCAGGTTAAAAAAAAATTCCTTCATGTTTCTCAGAATTGGGTTAAAATGAGTTTGAAAATCTTAGCACCTCTCCTACTTGCAAAGAAATTTAAAAGGGA
The DNA here is from genome assembly GCF_006542625.1 of Nomascus leucogenys. Classification (NCBI taxonomy): domain Eukaryota; kingdom Metazoa; phylum Chordata; class Mammalia; order Primates; family Hylobatidae; genus Nomascus; species Nomascus leucogenys. The sequence goes on from NC_044384.1 coordinate 4,736,597, forward strand.
ACTGGGACCATTTTGTTTTATTTATCTTTTTTTTAGAGTTCTCTTATTTTAAAAGCAAATGAAAATATATTTCGGGTTGCATGAGAATTTCTGAATGCTGGAATGAAGCAGATGCCTCTTCTCAAGGCTTCCATGACATGCCAGCCGGTGGTGCCATCCTAGGGGCCAGGTGGGGAGATTAGGAATGAAAATCAAGTCCTTATTTGTTATTTGTTATGTGGCTCTGGAGAAGCTTCCCGACCCATCTCTGTCTCGGTTTCCCAGTATCCCCTTTGCTGGGCATTGTAATGACTAATCACAGTAGCAAAATTGCAATGTGGCAGATACTGCATAAATGAAGACTGAATTATAAATCTTTTGTAATGATTACTTGGCTAAGAGCTGCCCTCTGAAAATCATAAGCAGTCTTTCTGGTAATCCCTACCAATGCCTTTCTCATATACACGTTTTGGAAGCTAAAACAATTGTGATTTTCCCAGTAGGCTGGAATGATCAGACCTAGTTCTGATTCTCTTATTTAGGCAATATTTTTGTCCCTTGTTAATATCCACTTTGCTGTATAAATAGTAATCAGTTTATTTTTTCCCTTCCTAGGGGAGGAGCAGAGACATTTGACCTTAAACCAAATTAAAGAAGAAACCTTTTCTTTCCGAGGAATAAGTCTTCCAGGTAACAGTTACTTGCCTTATGATTGAAAGTCGAGGTGAGAGCCTAAATTAATGCTGTGCTCAACCAGGTAATCCGGGAAAGGCTGCTTTCTATTTGGCAACCCTTGACTTGCACTGTTTTTTGTCTTTTCTCCAACAGGTTCACAATTAGAGACATTGACACTGTTACAAAACCTTCTTGACAATAATTTTAAAATGCTTGACAGTGGAAGACAGAGACATGCTAGTGAGGAAGAGTCTGGGAGGGGAACACAAACAGAAGCAAAGATCCCACCGTGCATGAGCAAAAATGGCTTTTGGTGTTGAATATAAGTGGATACTGCACTGTTCACTTTTGACAATCACCCGATGCTTTGCATTTTGGCCTTTGGTATTGCGTTTCCTAGCACCATTTTTACTGACATAAGCAAGCTGCAGCCCCGCCTGTGCTGGGGGGCAGGGTGACTGTAGCCCCCCACATGCATCCTAAGTCATCTCCCCTGGTGGTTACTACTCCTCCATGTCACAGCTGCGCGCCCTGGGCAAGGAAACGAACTGTGGCAAACTCGTTGGTTGGGCTGTAATGTTATGCTCTGGCAGAGGATAACTGAAATGTATCTTCAGACCCAAAGGTAGAGGTTGGAATGAACTGGGAATGAAGGCAAAACCTCCCTGAGTTCAGGTATTGAGAGTTTAGATCCTTCCTCACAGCCTGTGCCTCCCTCATCCCAACCTTGTTTAAAAGAAATACGACCCCCAACTAGATTCCAGACAACTAAATAGGGTTTCCATCTTAGCATAGACAGAGCACTCAGGCCTGCAGATTCCTGAGCACCAAGGATGCGGAGGCAGGAGCCTGGGGAGGACTGGAGGTGGCCGGGGCCAGGACTTGGTCTCCCCGCAGCCTTCCCAGCCTCAGGGCCTCATCAGACTCTCCTTCACTCATTGCCCACCTTGGACACTGGCTCCTTCCATTCAAAGGCAAACTGCAAACTCAGGCTGGGTGTGGTGGCTCATGCCTGTAATCCCAGCACTTTGTGAGGCTGAGGTAGGCAGATAACTTGAGGTCAGGAGTTTGAGACCAGCTTGGGCAACATGGTGAAAGCCCATCTCTACTAAAAATACAATTAGCTGGGTGTGGTGGTGCATGCCTGTGATCTCAGCTACTCGGGAGGCTGAGGCACGAGAATTGCTTGAGCCCGGGAGGCATAGGTTGCAGTGAGCCAAGATCATGCCACTGCTCTCCAGCCTGAGCCACAAAGCGAGACTCTGTCACAAAACAAAACAAAACAAACAAACAAACAAAAAAACAGCGCAAACTCAGGGCAGCATCAGAGGCCAGCAGTGCAAACCACTAGCGCCCCTCAGCCTCTGCTCTCTGCTGTCTGCTCTGCAGCGCCTCTCCTGCTTCCTTAAGAACCGGATGTCAGTGTCTCCCAGTGAATCCTTGCCCAGGACTTGCTTTTATGTCTTCATGATTGGCATGACTGATTCTGCTGTCTCTGAGGGTTGTTTATGTATGGCAACGTGGAATAAAACTGGATGGGACCTTGTTTTCTCCTCTATCTCAGATCATGTGAACACAAGCAACTCTACCTGTAATTCTCAGAGGAAATCTTTGCTTTAAAATGTATGCACGAATCAGCCTTCTGCTCAAGTGAAACTTGAAAGGGTGCATCTCAAAGAAGATACATAAAAAAAGAGGAAACTGTTCATGTTGTTCTGCTGTTATTATTTTAAAAGCTCATGATGCATAACCTCTTTAAAATTGTGTTTATTTTATGTTCTTATGTAATATTTATTTTATTTGTGTTTATGTGAATATCCATATAGCTATAATAAAATTATATCAATTTATATTTTATTTTTACATTGTTCTCATCAATAGCCAGGGTCATACTATATCACTAAAACAACCAATATTCAAACGTTGTCCCTTCTGAATGACAGTTTTGCCCACTAGAAATTCACACAGTCCTCTTGCCTATGCCCTGGTGTCACCAGAAAGGCCACCAGACACAGCCATTGAAACTGAGCCCCCTGGACAACTGCTGTGACCATTTCAGCCAAGTGGCTGCTCTTAGCCCATTCTGGGAAGCGGCACAGGACAGCCCTCCCCCAGCCCAACTCTCCCGAATGTCTTGCAAAAGGCAAAAGGACAGCGAAGGTCATGTCACCATTCAGCAGTGCTTTGAGGTGGAGTCTGTCTTTGGGATCTTGAATGAACCAAAACAAATTTGGGGTCAACTCAGGGGCATTCTGGGGACACCCGCACAGCGGCTGCTGGGCCAGACACACCACGCCTGTGTCTCCTGGTCTGTGCTTAGCAGCTTGAGCGGATGCAAGAGAGCTGGAGAAAAGTTAGGGCCTAAATAATAAAGAATAATTAGAAATTCTTGCCTCATGTAGCCACAGTTTTAGCATCTAATAATTATTGTTGCAAATGCAAATACTAGTCCCTGGGACTCCTTATGCATTTGAATCAATCGCTTAAAAACAATTGCTGCTCCAGATGAAAAACAATTTCTCAACAGCTGGAGAACATTTGCAGAAGGCAACTTTTAAAGAACAGAGCAAGGGAGAAAGACGGAGATAGACACAAAAGTAATCATCAGCCTCCCTTGTCTAAAGAAGTCTGAAGTCTTCAGATGGTGTGTTATTAATTACCATACCTACAGCTATGCTCACGCTAGGCCATAGTTAGACTAGCAAGGTAAGGCAGAATAGCATTTTGTGTTGTCAGCACTGTTAATCAAAAATTTCCCTGCCTTTTACTTTATTCAAAAACAGAGCTCTTTTTTTTTTAAGAGCATCTTGTTACTGAGTTTTAAGGATAAAAAAATTGGAGGTTAGGATATCAAGGAGGTGCTCTAGGAAGACAATTATATCTTGAACATAATATTTAGCATGGGCAAGCAAGGAAGACCTTTTTTCATTGTGCTGAATTGAAACATTCATTAGGCAGGATTCTGGAGGGGCATGGGTAAAGGCGAAGGGAAGAGTGGGAGGGAGAGGGCGGAAGCACTAAGTCTTTCATTTGTGTATTTAGTTTGAAACTGTGGATGTTTTGTGTCCAAAGCACACACATGAATTATAACCAAGTCCTGACATTTTAGATTAAATACCCGTGGCTTCTATTCTAATCTGTTTTATTTTGGCCCAGTCACTTAGATTCAAGTTTAATATGAAATATTGATTGGTAATTAGATCATCATAATGATGGTAATAATAGCTAGCACTTTGTAGCACACACCACACACCAGATGTTGTTTTCCATGCTTTGACTCATTTAATCCTCATAAACCTGAAGAGGTGAGTATTATTATTATACCCATTTTACAGATAAGGGCACTGAAGTACCCACAGTTTACACAACCTGCTCAAGGTTATAGGGCTAGTAAATGGTCAGTGTTTTTCAACCTGGACTTGCGACTGCAGTAATTGTGCTCTGCAATCAGTGAAAACAGGCTGCCAATATTAAATTATCCTCAAATGTGCTATGTTCCTGGCTGAAACAGTAACGACTGAGTGGAAGGCACACACCCAAACGACATAACCCCTGGGGATGCAGACATGCTCAGAGCAGAGGGCAAGCTGGCAAGTGGCCACATTTACCTGTGACTAGCTAAGTGGACTTACAGATGGTGTGGCTTAGTTTTACCCTCACAAAATGAGCAGGCAGCTTACTAAAAGATTTGTACAAAGGGTCTGGGACTAGAAGATGATACTAATAATGCCCAGACTAGCAACAAGAAAAGCAGCCATGGTCCCTGTCTGTTCAGCCAAATCAATAAACAAAAACAAAGAAAATCTAACCCATCCTCCGTTGTTAATGAGAGACCCCACCTTGAGCTCATCTTACACATGAAGATATTAGTTAATGGTAGTAGGAAGCCATTAGCACTAACAAGACATTTTGCAACTAAGCATCCAGAACATGAATGCAAACCTCTATGAACTCAAAGCAAAAATATTTTTGTACAATTAGTAAATAAAATAATAGCTTAAAATATTTTGTCACTCACATATGATCATTTAATTTCTGTCATGTATGTCTCACAATGCATTTAAATTATTAACATGTATACCTACTTTACCAAAGAGTAAACATGCATAGAGAGAAGTGCTCAAAAATCTTTCACTGATAGGATTATGCAATCAAAAAAGTTTGGAATCAAGCACAGTGCTAGAGTTTAGTCCACCCCGTGGGGCTACTCTCAGGTAACCATGGTAACGCTAATCCGTGGCCAACTGTCTGGCAAAAGCTTAGCAACTCAACAGGGAGACAGGGAGGAGAAGGTGGACAGAGCCCAGCGGACCCGTGTCCACCCCGAGTGCACCCTGGCTCCTCACATCATCGCAGGGCTGGCCTTGAGCATCTGGAGGCATCAGGTCCTCAGGTGGGGTGGCTGTCACTCCACGTCGGTGGAATGCTTTGTAGCTAAAGAAATATGCATAATTATCACCATGAGTTGATCCTATTAATGTATCGAAAGCTAAACGAGGGACTAATAAATTGTCTGAGGTCGCAGAATTTTCAACATGTAATCTTCAAAACCAAATTTACAAAACAAGTTCTCATACTTTCAAAACTACCAAAAAAAAAAGAGTTCTTTTATGAGCAAATGAAATCCCAGAAATGTAACAGAATTTCATGTCAGAACATAATGATGTTCAGAAACTGAGAAGCTTGTCTTTGGATAATATTCTGTGTAGAGAAAATATGAAAAGAGGATTCAAGAAGAAACTTGAAATGGTCACACACCTACAATATACGATATTCACCCACATGTATTTTCCTTTCTAAAATGCATGATTTTGCATGGTTGATATTTTTCTTTCGCTTTATTCCTAATAAGATGTGTAAAGTAGCAGAATTTCCAAGTTATCACTGCAAAGACCTTGAATCATACTTCATGTCTCTCAAAAATTCAGTCAGGTGGATGTTTCCTACTAAGGATTTAAAGCTATTTCACTGGCTATGCATTTTGTATTTTATAAATCATTAACATGAACAAAGTAAGAACCAAAACAGAAATACCCATTTCCTAAGTGTGAAGACAGTTAACCTTTAAACAGATGGGTAGTCCCAGACAGCTCTGGAAAATTAATAGAGCTTAAACCTAAGGTCTCAGAGCTGCAGAATACATCTTTGGAGACCATGTTTTTGAGATCATCATAAATCAGCTTTTTCCTCATCAGTCCCTCCTGCCTACCCAGGCTCCTAGAACCGCCAGGTTATGAATATGTATATCAGGACACATCAACGGATCCAGTGCTCCGGTCTCAAAGGTTCGGGTCATGTGTTCCCTCCGCCGTCCATCCTCCCAGTTCACACGGCTAGAAAGCCCCGCCTTGATGGGCCTGCAGCCTGATGCGGCGGTGGCACTGGGAGACACCCCTCCACATTCCAGCTCAGAGCCTGAGCACCCTTCACGCATGGCTCCCTTGGGGGGACGCATCTCCATTTTTTATTTGTAAGCCTTTGCTTCCTAAATCAGCGGTGTTATGGGGGATTGTTTTGTTGTCAAAGCACTGTGTTTTTCCATGGCCAAGTCAGTTCAGATCTTAAAAGAGGCACAGCGAGCGATGGGCAAACCTCCAAGCTGGGAGAACTGGAGGGATGAGGTTGTTGTCTCCCAGGAGATGGCTGCCTTAGCACTCACAAAAGATGTGGCTGGGCCGGCTGCAGAAAATTATACACACAAAAAGGAAGAAAATGACTAGCCAATGTTATCAACATTATCATTTTCAACTATTTAAGTAGGTGTTTGGAGGCATTTTTTAAGAATTGGGTGAAATTCTAAATGCGGCCACCAACCCTGTAAGAATGTGGATGTAAATGGAATTAAAGCCAAAAGTTTGATCTTACTGAGCTGCCAGCCTCAGCTAGGCCAGTCCAGGGAGATTCTTTCTTTGGCAACCGAGAAGACATTGGCCGTGGGAGAAATGCGGAATGGGATCAGGTCGTCTCTGGCCTGGAGACCTCCAGGGCCACTGCTCAGTGGGCAGTTGCAGAGCCAGCACACGGCTCTCTCTGCACAAACATTAAGCCAATCGGTGACGCTCGTGTGTAGAGAAACTTCACATTCGTTCCCCTGACATGTTGAAGGGAAGAAAGGCACGATGGAATACGGTCTCGGTGTAGAGTTAAACCTGGAGGTGAATAATCCCACCAAGGACAACAAACGGCACTTTGTTCTTTCAACACAAGCCCCACCCAAGAAACTTTTGTCACTTCCACTGAACAGGAACCCTGAAAAGTTTGTACGTATTTGCAGCTACTTACTGTTAGAAAAGTTAATTTAGCAGCGTTGTTGCAAACGTCAGGAAATTCAACAAGCGTGAGGAACTCAATACAGATATGGGCAGAATATGTATGGCAGAGACCCAGGGGCGCAGGTCATGACAGCCCAGGTTGTCTACGCACAGAACACAGCCGGGACAGGGCTGCACCCAGCGGGACAGGCTCAGGCTTCCAAGCAGTGAGACCCACTTCTAGGGAGTGTTCAGCAGCACGTGACATAAATGCCATAAAGCTGTGGCCCTGTATCTTCTTTATTATTTTTATAGATACACCATTATTGAAGGGACGCCATTCCATTCTTTATGGACTTGGGCGTCCATCTGCCTCTCTCCTCCCTGTTCTGTGGACAGTTCCCATCTTCCTGCAGCCCTGTTTGGAAAGAAAGGAACTGCGAGCTGTTTTATGAAGTGGGGAGGGTAGCCGGGTCCACTCGCAGGTACAGGTACAGCCCTCCTGGAGGAGGAGACAGTCCGTCGAGGGCTGCTTCCTGATGCAGGCACTGTGCTCGGAATGTGTGTTACATCCCCGGGAGTTCTGCATCATAAAAATCATAAAGAGTAACGTCCCATGTCTGGAAACAGAAACGATTCCTATGAGAATTTATACGCTCAATGTAATTAATCTGTATGTTTGGGACATCTCATCACAGGCCTGTCTTCTTTGGCTAATTATTAAAGCCTGATTCAATGGATCTGCTCAATTATAGTCCCAGATAAACAGCACTTCTCCCCACCCACCCCTGGATTATTTTACTTAAGGGTTTAGCAAATTCACCGGACAAAGAGTTAGGTTTCAACATTGACCCTCATAATGTGATTTTTTTATCTTCCTGTTTCATTTTCTCCTTCTTAAAGAGATAGTCACCAGAGGCAATTCGACTTTCTGTAGCCACAGGATTCAACAAGGCCTCAGCTAATTGCCCTTCAGTACATCAGCGTTTCCCACCACCTGGGAGAAACTCAACCACGTTCATTATAGAAATCCATCTAACCAAGAGAATTGTATTGTATGTAACAAGTATTTTCAGGCTTACTCTGTTTCCCAAACATTTTATAGTAGAAATTTTCACTATCACCTCACTGGGCAAAAATGTACAAAATCTGAATATTTGTGTCTTAACTGCTAATAGATGCCACGTTGGCTTCTGACATGCCACGGACCATGACTATCGCTGATGGTCACGGGACCACCTGTGTGTTTGAACTGAGTGTTAGAGTGTTTACAAGAAAAGGCCACTCTCAGGGGAACCTGGTGCCAGTTACACAGTTTATAAATTAACAAGAAATGGAGGCTGATCTGAATGGGACTGATCTAGACTCTTTGGGAATTTTGTGCACTCAAAAAAGATCTAAAGATACTGCAGACACCATCCACCAGCGTTGCCTCACCCAGACTTTAAACAAAAGACCCAGCAGAGGTAGCAGATGGGCTTTCATCCTGCCCTAGCTTGAGTGTCCCAAAGACAAAGTGATGTCTTTAGTAATTACAACACGGTTGCTTAATGTTTATTTTCCTCTTATGATGCCATAAGGCCCAGCAGCACCTCCTTATAGCACCAAATGTTCACCTGTGGCTGCTCCTCAGACATGCATGGTGAGAAGACGCCGGGGCTACCTCAAGTTTCCAACCTCAGCAGAGCAGAAAAGACCAAGAACCTCACAGGACAACATGGATCCCACAGCTTTATGATCTTGTTAAAGTGATCAACAAAACAGTCTTGAAACTGAAACTGGAAGATAGCCTCTTGCACTTTCTTTGCAAACACTCTTTGAGCCTTAATTCCATTGTCCTCTTCCCGCCTGCCTTGGCCCCACCTGCAGCCCCGTGTTGGGTTAACCTGGCTCTGACCTCCAACATTCTCTCATCTTCCCAGCAGCACGCTGGATCCTGGTTGGTTTTCTTTTAGACATCATGACAGATGCTTTAGGTCACCCACTCATTGGCCATCCCTGTGCCTCTCGGCCCTCATCCTTTTTCCTTCCTAACAGAAGAATTTTGTCCTCTGTCCTGCCAGTGGCCCCATCCTTCAGAGGTGAGTCACATTCCCCATCCCAAAGGGGGATTGCAATTATCCAAGCTGAGTGACTGGCGTAGGTCTGGACCTGCAGCATAATTCTGGCCAATAAGACCTGGAGGAGAAGGAGAGTTCAGGGAAAGTTTTTCTCATTCTGAAAAGGGACACAAGACCCTTACTGGGATGTGCAATGCCTAGACATCTGGCTGGCAGGATTCAGGGCCAAAAGAATCTGCCTCCAAGCTTGGAGTCAGGCTGCATCCAGATGTCCTGTGACTTGCACCTGAATGAGGCAGACGCTCAACCCTCCAGCTGTCTGGGGCCTCCAGCCCTCACTGTTTATGCACCAACAACCCTGCTGGGGACTGTCTCATCAGAGAGGGCAACTAGAGCACCCTCGGCCCCCACCCCATTCCCAGGCCTGGCCCGGCCCCAGGACTCGGCCAGAGGAGTTCAGTCCAGAGAGCACGTATTCCCTTTAGTCCAATGTCCTGATGCCTGTCTGTGCTGGCAAGTGACCCTCTAAAATCACCCCAATCGATGATCGGGGTGAAGGGGAATAGCTCTAAACACAACTGGGGAAAGACATTGGTTCAGTTATGTGACCTCAAAAGGAATATTCAATAAAAAATTTTGAATTCCATGACTGAGTCACTGAATAATATGGTCACCATTAAACAAAATTTTATTGTCTGCATGTTTGTTCCGTAAAATACATACATATTTTATCTAATCCAAATTGCATCCGACTGTTATAATTTGTGAGAGGTGTTGAAGTGCTTTTCTCGCCATTATTTTTAATGTGCTTTCCTAGATAATGAACTCAGGCTTAGAATCACAGAAATTAGAGATTGAAGGGCACTCCCGGGTCAGCGGACACCAGGCTGCCAGACTCAGGATGGGCGGGCACCCCCCCAGGGGACAGACCACAGAAGCAGGACGCCAGGAAGGGGGCAGGGAAAAGACTTTCATTGGCCATTTCTGGTTTGATAGCTCCAAGTTGCGGGTGCATCTCCTAGAGAAAGCTGTATTTTGCAACCTCTTCCCCACAAAATGAAGATCTTTATTGTTATTCTCAGGTGCAGTCTTCTTTTTATTTGGGGGTGAAGGACAGGAAGGATAAAACCCAGGTGCTCTAGCTCAGTCATCTGTGCACGGGTAACTCACTACAAATTACGGCAAAATGACGAAAAGGCATCCCTCTCCCCTGTGTAACAGGTCAGAGCCATGCTTCAAAACCCACTTTTTTTGAGAAAATAGAGCCTTTTATTTCATTTCTTAGTTAAATATTTAAAATACAAAACATAATCTTACATGGGTGCAAATAGTAGGTAACACGTATTTTCTTGGAAGGTCTTGAGAAAAGAGCATGAGCTCAGAGGACGATAAATAGCACAAAAGGATAAAGCTGTGCACACTCCACACACTTCACAACTGGATGGAGCAATACGTCCGGAACGTGTAGACCCACAGCCCACTTAATGCCCCCTCTGTGGCAAGGATGCTTAATGCCACCTCTGTGGCCATCCACGAAGACTCCGGTGCCTTCAGAGCAAGGCCCTCCCTGCCATCAGTGCAGTGAGTGTGCAGTGGGATGGGACACAGGGTCACAGGGAAAGGTGCACATGAGTGCTCATACACACACTCGAGCACATAACACACGAGTGCATACAAGGACATTACACACACGAGTACACATGCAAGACTGCACACACAAGGACACAACACACACACAAGTACATATACACAAGTGCACACACAATTACACAACACATGCACACACATGAGTAAACAACGTACATGCACAGAAATGAGTGCACACATATGGGTACACACATGAGCACACAGCACACACAGGTACACATGTGCAAGTGCATACATGAACACGCAACACACATGCACACACAAATATACGTGAGTACACATGTGCGAGTGCACACACAATTACACAACACACACAGTCGACATTCCAGTGGTGGGGCTCTGCTTCCATCTCACCTCCTCACCTGGGAGTCACACATCTCAGGAGCTGGCGGGAATCCCAGGGCAGAATCCATCGCCTGGAGATGTGGCAGGGCCTCCTGGAACCACGGGAGAGGGAAATGTGGGAATGTGGCCTGAGGTCGACGGTATCAGGGAGGCGAGTGGGAGAAGGAGAAGCTCCAAGGAGATGGTTGTGACAGGGACGTCTCTCACAGGAGCCCCTGCCCAGCACCTGCACCGACAGTGTGACTGCAGGAGCCTGGGGCTGCTGGGCCCGTGGTCATGAAGGGCGCCAGCTGTGGGCAGACTGTCTGCAGGGTGCTGGCGGGTTGAGAGGCCATATTAGCAGCTACTCCTTGAAGAGGCTGAAACAGGATGTCACCCTGGCCACACTGTACACCCTGTAACCTCCAGCACATGGGAGGGTGAGGCTCCTGGGGCCCGAGAGGCGGGGTGGTCTCTGCTCCCCTGGCCTGGGGCTGTGGTAATTTTGGCGTCAGGAGCATCTGTGGTGAATAATGACACAAATGTCACCTCAGCAGGAGGGAGTGAGAGAGGCGACGACTGTATCAGGTGGCCCGCAAGGAATTTTTCTAGAATCTTCTACCACAGTGGGTCTGAAGCATTTGGGTCTCAGCACTCTTTTACATCTAACTATGGAGAACCCCAAATAACTTCAGTTTGTCTGGTTATAACTACTGATAGGCCAGGCACAGTGACTCACGCCTGTAATTACAGCACTTTGGGAGGCTGAGGTGGGCAGATCACAAGGTCAGAAGTTCAAGACCAGCCTGGCCAATATGGTGACATGCCAGCTCTAAGATAGACTCTAAATAAAGGAACTAAGAGTTAGAAAGACCAGGTACATAAGAAGAGTGCTGGCAGCCATGTTTTCAGGGTGGCAAAGGATTGTGCTCTTCTCTCCAATACCTGCTGCATGTCAGCCATCTGCCAGAAGCTCCTCTGAGCTGGAATTCAGCAGAGACGTGGTCCTCACCCTGTGTCCTGAGAGAGCTCACGTTCAGATGAGGGCCGTGGAACCAGGGAAGAGAATTGGTAAAATGAGGTCACTGGAGAGCGTGTGGGGCAGATGGCGCTGGACCCATCAGGCAGTGAGACCGCTGGGAGGAGACCGCCGCGGTCCTGACTTCAAGGAGCCCTGGCAGGTGGACATCCATCCCCATCCCTGCCAGGGTTACACAGCCAAGAGGAAGAGAAGCGCCGCCCCCAGCTGGCTGGCCCACTCCCAGGCCCCCACACAGCACATCAGGAAGGCACACTAGGGTCCAAGCGGCTCCCCAACCCCTGTTACCACATTTCATCTCCAAGGAAAAGTCAGCACCATTCCCTAGGATGTGAAGCTTGATAAAAATAAATGCCCACACCAGCTTTCCTGGGAGACAGGAAGAACACTGAGCCTCTTCTTTGCAGAGCACCCTCTGGCGTTCCACCCTACAAGAAGTCCTGAGCTTGTGCAAACCACGGGAGAAAAGCGGGGCCCAATGTTAAACAGAGAAATGCCCTTGGGGATCCCTGCTGCCTTCTTGCACGTCTCTTCTAAGGGCGGATAACCAGGGTGGGGAGGTTCCTGCACACAAGGCCACGCCATTGTCACGGTGAGGAGGGGCCTGCACTGTCTCCCAGCACCTCCTCAACAGAAGCGAACCCCAGAGCTGGCCCGACCATTGGATGGAGCCATTCAGATGCAAGCATCATGAAGGTACAGGACCCGTCTCTAGAATCAGACACGCCCAGCGCTTCCTCCAGCCTCTGCACCTTCTTAGAATTTCAACCTCTCAGCATCTCAGGTTCGTCTACCATGAAGCAGAAAAAATAAAGCTACTCCCCAGTTGTTGGGAAGAGCCAAAGAAATGATTTTCGTGAAACACTACCTAAATACTGTGATGTTAACCAGCTGTTGGCTTCAACCGACAGCTCATTCTGTCGGACTCTCTGATGACTTCCGCCTGCACGGCCCAAGTAGTCCATGTGTTGGTAAAAAGACACAGATGACACCAAAATACATTTTCTGCCACACTTTAAAAAATACCCTTTGAGTTTGAGTCTAGTACGTAATTGTGCAAAATTTCTTCATTCCTGTAACTTGGGCTTGATTTAGAAACACACACCTTGCCTTCTCTTTGTCCTGTGAGAACATGGCCCGGCACACACATGTGCCAATGTTCTAAGATAAAGAAAGCTTTCATGGCCCAGGGCCGTCAGATATCAAGGAAACTATATAACTTCCCTCTGATTTCTTTTTTTCTTCTTTCCTTACCTTTTTTTGACGTCACAAGAGTGGTATTTGTCAGGTGCTAGGTAGAGAATAATGACACCGTATAAAAGAAATAGCCTGGGTGACCTGTTCCTTCCTCGAGTGGTGGATGGGTGCTTTTGAATTACAGAAAAACCTCTGCTTTTTGAACTACTGAGTAAAAAGGGAAAAAATAACCGCAACCCAGCGCTTTTACAGTTCACATATGCTCTCTGGGTATGCAGTGCAGGGTGCCGTGAATGAACGCAGGATTTGGTATAAATCTTTTCCTATTTTGTGTTTCAGAAGGTATGCAATAGAAAACCCATTCTAACAATAAATGCTAGTCACCTGAGGTCTATAGCTTGTTTTGTAGCTAAGAAAATAAAGCCTCCGCCCACCCTTGGCCAACTGAGTTACATTGTACGCTATTATTAATGCATTGCAAGCCTTTTTTCCATATCAATTTGAAATTATATATCTGGGAAATCCCAGTACAACAGCAGTCAACGCTTTGTTCCTCTGTGTGGCCCCCTGCAATTACTAGAATGTGCAGCTATAATTTAGCTCAGGTAAAATTCAATCAGTCACCCCAAGCACAATGAAATCTCCATCTACAGAAAAAAGAAAGAGGAGGAGGAGGAGGAGGAAGAGAAGGGAATGGAAAGAGGGGGAGAAGGAGGGAAAGAGGAAGACGAAGAAGTAGAAGGGGAAAAACCAGGAGGCAGAGGAGAAATAAAAGGAAAAACTGACGAGGGTTTTCCTGCAAATGGCCCAGGGAGCCATAGGAGTTTCTACAACAAATTGATTAGAATATTTAAATTCTGATTGTAATAGGAAATTTAGCTGAAGAGAAGCAGTGCTAAGCATTGGAATTAACATGAAACAGATTTTAATCTGTTTTACAGCCTTCTTGGATTCATTATAAAATATAATATTCTGTGCATTAAAAATAGAAAGAGGAGAAGAAAGAAGGGAAATTTTGTTGGTGTGCTGAATTTCACAGGGAGACGCCTGGAGAAGGGGAGTAGGCCAACCTGAAAAGCACTGTCCAGTGGAAAAAATATTTATTGAGAGAAGTCAGCACGTCATTTGCCTAACTGGAAAGTGGAATCCCACCGTCAAAGAGCCTAGGTTCTTTAAAGAAAAAGTCTCAGATGGCTCAACTCATTTTTTTATTTCATTCTTTTATCTCACAACTTTTACAAGTTATATAGGAAAGACTGTGATTGTTAATCAAATATTTCTAGACTTTTGTTCCATAATTGTTTCATATACATCACTTAGTCAAGAGCAGATAATTTAGCAATAATTCACTTAGCGGTCAAGCATCCTCCTTCTACCACTGATAGGCTGGTCCTCATGTTATACACATTTTCAAGGCAATAATTTGATTTACTATAATATTTAACCAATGTTCGTTTGCTTCTAGTCACGTGACCTTGTAAATTCACACCTTGATCTCTTCATTCTGCTCTAAATCCCCCAGTATAGATAAAATGTCTTTAAACTTTTTATTTTGAGATTCCCTTGCAGTTGTAAGAAATAATACAAAGGGATCCCATCTACCCTTTTCCCGGTTCCTCTGTGGCAACATCTTTCAAAACTACAGTACAACACCACAGGATGTTGACCCAGAGACAGGCAAGATAACGAACAATACAGCCACACAGGATCGCCCCTCTCGCCTTCTCATCATTCCTCCTGCTGCCACTCCATCTTTAGCCTCTGCAAACCACTAATCTGTTCTCTATTTCAATAATTGTGTCGTTTCGATGATGTTATACAAATGCGCTCTTTTCCACACAGCATAAATCCCTGAAGATCCATCCAAGGCATTACACACATTGATAATCCACTCCTTCCTATTAGCAGAGTAGAGTTCCACAGCATGGGTGTACCAGAATTTGCCTAACCATTCACTAATGAAGGACATCTAGGTTGTTTCTAGCTTAGGCCTATTACAAATGAAACTGCTGGCTGGGCACGGTGACTCACACCTGTAATCCCAGCACTTTGGGAGGGCAAGGCAGGTGAACCACTTGAGGTCAGGAGTTTGAGGCCAGCCTGGCCAACATGGTGAAACCCCATCTCTACTAAAAAAAAAAATACAAAATTAGCAAGGTGTAGTGGCGCGCACCTGTAGTCCCTGCTACTGGGGAGGCTGAGGCATGAGTATTGCTTGAACCTGAGAAGCAGAGGTTGCAGTGAGCTGAGATCACACCACTATACTCCAGCCTGGGCAACAGTGGGAAACTCTGTCTCAAAAAAAATAATAAATAAATAAAAATAAATAAAAAATAAAACTTTTGTATACAGTCATACATAGATTTTTATGTGCGCATATGATTTTACTTATCTGGGAAAAATGCCTGGGAGTGAAATTATTGGGTCATATGGTAGTTGCAAGGTTAGTTTTTTAAGAAACTGTCAAACTGTTTTACAAAATGGCGATACCATTTTGCATTTCACAAGAGAAGTCTGAGTGGCCCAGTCTCTCCTCATTCTCACCAGGCCTTGGTGTTGTCATTATTTTTTATTTTAGCCATTCTGATAGATGTATAATATCTCATTGCAATTTTAATTTGCATTCCCCTAATGGCTAATGATACTGAGCATATTTTTATGTGCTTATTTGCCATCTGTATGTCCTCTTAGATGAAATGTCTGTCTATGTCTTATGTGAATTTTCTAATTGGATTGTTTGCTCTTTTACTGTTGGATTTTGAAAACTTCTTATATATTCCAGATACTAATCATTTTCAGATATGTAGTTTGCAAATACATCCTCAATTTCTGTAAATTGTCTTGTCATCCTCCTGGCAAGGTCTATCATGGAGCAGAAGTTTTTTATTTTTATGAAATCCAATTTATCAAATTTTTCTTTTGTGACTCGTAGTTTTGGTCTAGAATCTAAGAACTCTTTAGATGGCCCTAGGTTAGAAAATTTTCTGTATGTTTTCTCTAAAACTTTTACAGTTTTACATTTTACCGTCTTATATCCATTTTGCATTAATTTTTGTATAGGATATGAGGTTTAGGTTACAGGGTTTGTTTTTGTTTTGTTTTGGACATAGGAATGTCAAATTACTCCAGCACGATTTGCTATTAAAAAAAAAGGCTATCTTTCTTCCATTAAATTGCTTTTGCACCTTTTTCAAAAGTAAGTTGTTTGTATTTGTGTGAGGTATATATCTGGATTATCTATTCTTTTGCACTGATCTACACAGCTAGCCTTCTACCAACGCCATGCAGTTTTGATTACTGTAGTTACATAATAAGTCTGAAATTCAATAGACTGCTCCCATTTTAACCTTGTTTTTGAAAATTATTTTAGCTATTTTAGTTCCCTTGCATTTCAATATAATTCTACAATAATCTCGAATATGTCTACAAAAAACCTTGCTGGAATTTTGAAAGGAATTGTGTTAAACCTTCATGTCTATTAATATTTAGAGAGAAACGATATCTTCAAAATGATGAATCTTCCAATTCATGAACTCAGTATGACCCTTCATTTATTTAAATATTCTTTGATTCTTTCATCTGTATTTTGCGTATGCATCCTGTACATGTTTTGTTAGATTTACACTTAAGTATTTCAGTTTTGGGGGTGGTTGGAAATGGTACTTGTATTTTTAATGTCAGTTTCAATGTGTTCATTGCCAGTATATAGAAGTTTTTGTATATTTATCTTGTATATTGCCACCTTGGTTAACTCATTTATTAGTTCCAGGAGTTTTTTGAAAGATTCCTTGGGATTGTCTATACAGACCACCATGTTATCTAATAGGGAGAATTGTACATTCTCATTCTGATCTATATGCCTTTTATTTTATTTTCTTGCCTTATTACACTGGCTCAAATTTCCAGCACAATGTTGAATAAGAGTAATGAGAACAGACATCTTTGCTTTTTTCCAATCTTAAGGAAAAAGCATTCAGTATTTCACTACTAAATATAATGTTAGCTGGAGGATTTGTGTAGATGCCCTTTATCAAGTTGAAAAGTTGCCATCTATTTCTGTTTCTCTGAGGTTGTTTTTTTTTAACATGAATGGATGTTGAATTTTGTTAAGTGATTTCACTGTATTGATTGATATGAGTATGTGATTTATTTAGCCTGTTAAAATAATTAATTACATTAATTGATTTTTGAATATTGAGCCAGCTTGTATCCCTGAAATAAACGCTATTTGGTCAAGGTGTATAATTTTCCAAACATGGCTGAATTTTATTTGCTAATTTTTTTGTAAAGAATTCTTGCATCTATATTCATGAAGGACACTGGCTTATAGTTTCCTTTTTTTGTACTGTCTAGTGTTGGCATCAAAGTAATACTCATTTAATAAAATATTAGAAAATGTTCCCCTTCTCTTTCATTTTCTAGAATAGATTGTGTAAATGTGACAATAATTCTTTAAGCATTTGGTGAAAGTCTCCAGTGAAACCATCTGGGCTTGGAGATTTAATTTATGACAAATTTTAAACTACGAATTAAATTTCCTTAATATATATAAAGCTATTCCTTGTATTCATTTTTACATTAGGTGTGCTGTGACAGTTTATGTTTTTCAAAGAATTAGTTCATTTCATCTAAGTTGCCAAATTTATGGATATATAATTGTTCCCAGAATTCCCTTATCATTTTGAAATGCCTGTGAGGTTTGTAAGACCCTATTTTCCTTCCTAGTAACTTTTTTTTTCTTTTTTTTTTCTTTGCCAGCCTTGCTAGAGCTTTGTCAATTTGATTGGTCTGTTCGAAAAACCAGCTTTTTGTTTCATTGATTTTTCTCTATTGTTTTTCTGTTTTCAATTTTATTGACTTCTGCTCTTATTTCCTTCCTTCTGCTTGCTTTGCATTTATTTTACCTTTTTTCTAGATTCTTGAGGTGGGAGCTTATATTATTGATTTGATACTTTTCTTATCATACTGATATAGCCACTACTGCTTTCCTTGGATTAATGTTTGCATGATGTATCTTTTTCTATCCTTTCAATTGTGCTATATTGTTAAGGTAAGTTTCTTATTGAAAGCTTATAGTTATGTCATGCTTTCTAATTTATTCTGCCAATCTCTGTCTTTTAATTGATGTATTTAGACAATTTACATTTAATGTAATCATTGATATGTTAGGTCTCATGACTGACTTTTTCTTTTCCTGCTTGTTCTTGCTGTTTTTTTGTTTCTCTCTATTCTTTTTCATGTCTTCCTGTGGATTACTTGAACATTTTTTAGAATTTGATTTTAATTTATCTGTAATCCTTCTTAGTGTAACACTGTCTATTGGTTTCATCATTTTACCAGTTCAAATCAAATATAAAAACCTTACCTCCTTTTACATTCCTTACTTTCCCCTAATTATAATTATCTTTAATATATCCTTTTCATATATTTAGAACTTTATCAGAAAGTGATTTAATTCTTGTTTCAACCATTAAACACGATTTACAAAAGTCAAGAGGAGAAACAAATTCTATTATATTTACCCATATTTTTGTTTACCTTGTTCTTCTTTGCTTTATGATGGTTCAAGATTCCCTTTTATCATTTCCTTCCTCTTAAGAGAACTCCTTTAGCCATTCTTTTTGAGTAGGTCTGCTGGAGACAAATTATTTTAGTTTTCATTCATCTGACACTGTTTAGATTTCCTCTTTATTTCTAAAGAATATTTTCACTGAATATATGATTCGGGGTTGACAGTTCTTTCCTTTCAGCACTTGAAAATCATTCCATGGGTTCCCATAAAAAAAAAATCCAAAGTCATCAAAATTGTTTCTTTCCTCTAGGTAAGGTCCACTTCTTTATTATTGCTTTCAATATTTTTTTATCTTTAGTTTTTAGAAATTTGGTGATGCTATGTCTTAGTGTAAATTTACTTGGGTTTATTCTGCTTGAGGTTCATGCAGCTTCTGGAATTTGTACGTTTATGTCTTTTCTTTCTATTTTGTCATCTTTTGCTAGAGAAGAGAAGTTATTGTAAAGTTTTCTGTTTTGTTAGGTTGCTCTCTCCTGATCCTATAGCAAGAGGGCTTTCTGTCTGTGCCAACTGGCCTTGCTGGGTTGTCAGGTTTTTCAGCTCCACGTCTAGTATATATGAGGCAAAAAGAAAACCTGTAGAATGTACCGTTGTGTCATTCCTTGGGTCCCAACCTCTCTGGGCATCTACTTTCTTCTCTCTATTATTCAGAGTCTCCTTACATTTGTTTCCTATATAATGAGTAGGGATTTTAGTTTACTTAGTGGAAGGAAAAGAGTGTTGACTCTGCCTCAAAATGAAAACAGCCACCAAAACATATATAAATCTATGTTTGAAAAGTCTAGCCAAGCTCAAGTATAATGTGCACATGTATGTTCCCTCTTCCTTAAACAGGAAAGAAAAAAGCCACACGGAAATGAGTGTATCTAGAGAAGGTTTTCCATCCAGAAACACTCAGAAGCAATTAAGAGTCCAGGTTCCCATGCAGCAACAGGTCCGAAGCACTCACCAGTACAAGGAGTGGAAGCCATTCTCATTTCAGGAGCTGAGATTGAGCTCTTCCAGCCACAAATAGGGGCTGCTGAAAATTCATTTACGTAGAGAGCATCACATGTGCAAGGGTGGGAAGAAGTGGGGAAAGCACCTAGACCAAACATCAAGAATAAAGAGAAAATCTTACACATGACTAGAAAAATTACATGCAATTAGAATGATGGCAGATTTCAAATCAGCTATAAAATTTTCAAATCAGCACACGATGAAGTAGTATCATTGGAATGTTAAAGAAAATACACTGTCAATTTACAATTCTGTATCCAGACACATGATCACTCAATAATAAAGATAGAATAAAGAAATTTCCAGGCTTATGAAAACTGAGAATTTACTAATTAAGAACCCTCCCTCAGAGGGAAGGAAAAACTACCAAAAATATGTGCTTAGCAAGAAGGAAAGTAAACCCAGAAAGGGAGAGTATAGTGTAATAGCAAGCCAAGAAATCAGTAAAAGAAAAAAAAGTTGATAAATCTAACTGCTAATTTTTAAATCAATTTTTAAAAAGAAGAAACTAATGAAAAGACTAAAGTTTGTGGATTTTTAAAATGCTGAAGCAGAAGTTCTAAATCAGTGCTATTCCCAATCCGATTGGGATATGTGTAAAAAGCAATGAGGTCGATCCTCCCCCTTGGAGAGTTTGGGAAGTGCTGCTCTCCAAGCAGCAAGAGGGGGAGGCTGACGGGGAGGGGTTCATGGCAAAGTCAAAGTGCGCTAAGATCCTTGTCTTTTACTGAAGGAAGTTAGAGATCAAGAATAAATTTAGATTTAATTAGAAATTTGTCCATCTGCTTCGAGGTATTAGACAAGTGTTTGCCAGGTTTTTTAAGCCATTTAAGGCTGTTTGAACAATTAGCATTACCAACAAAATAAACTCATGCCCAATGGAAGATAGTATATTTTGCCATTAAAAGTCATCAAAGCAAGTTTCTCAAATCCTGAATGTCTTGCAATTACCTTCTAATGTATTTTGCATATTTTTAGACAGAACTAACTTCCCATTTACAAAGTGAATAGCTCTAGAAAGAGTCTGCTGATGTTTCTGGCAGATTTGAATAGTGATCCCATCCAGGGAAAGTCAATGAGGCCAGTATGAGGTATCTGGAAGCCTTTTTACCACCGGAAATGTCTTCTTGCCAAACTTCTCTCTTTCTTTCTTTCTTTTTTTTTTCTTTATTATTATTATTATACTTTAAGTTTTAGGGTACATGTGCACAATGTGCAGGTTTGTTACATATGTATCCGTGTGCCACGTTGGTGTGCTGCACCCATTAACTCGTCATTTAGCATTAGGTGTATCTCCTAATGCTATCCCTCCCCCCTCCCCCCACCCCACAACAGTCCCCGGAGTGTGATGTTCCCCTTCCTGTGTCCATGTGTTCTCATTGTTCAATTCCCACCTATGAGTGAGAACATGCGGTGTTTGGTTTTCTGTCCTTGCAATAGTTTACTGAGAATGATGGTTTCCAGTTTCATCCATGTCCCTACAAAGGACATGAACTCATCATTATTTATGGCTGCATAGTATTCCACGGTGTATATGTGCCACATTTTCTTAATCCAGTCTATCGTTGTTGGACATTTGGGTTGGTTCCAAGTCTTTGCTATTGTTAATAGTGCCACAATAAACATACGTGTGCATGTGTCTTTATAGCAGCATGATTTATAGTCCTTTGGGTATATACCCAGTAATGGGATGGCTGGGTCAAATGATATTTCTAGTTCTAGATCCCTGAGGAATCGCCACACTGACTTCCACAATGGTTGAACTAGTTTACAGTCCCACCAACAGCGTAAAAGTGTTCCTATTTCTCCACACCCTCTCCGGCACCTGTTGTTTCCTGACTTTTTAATGATGGCCATTCTAACTGGTGTGAGATGGTATCTCATTGTGGTTTTGATTTGCATTTCTCTGATGGCCAGTGATGATGAGCATTTTTTCACGTGTTTTTTGGCTGCATAAATGTCTTCTTTTGAGAACTGTCTGTTCATGTCCTTCGCCCACTTTTTGATGGGGTTGTTTGTTTTTTTCTTGTAAATTTGTTTGAGTTCATTGTAGATTCTGGATATTAGCCCTTTGTCAGATGAGCAGCTTGCGAAAATTTTCTCCCATTTTGTAGGTTGCCTGTTCACTCTGGTGGTAGTTTCTTTTGCTGTGCAGAAGCTCTTTAGCTTAATTAGACCCCATTTGTCAATTTTGGCTTTTGTTGCCATTGCTTTTGGTGTTTTAGACATAAGTCCTTGCCCATGCCTATGTCCTGAATGGTAGTGCCTAGGTTTTCTTCTAGGGTTTTTATGGTTTTAGGTCTAACATGTAAGTCTTTAATCCATCTTGAATTAATTTTTGTATAAGGTGGGATCCAGTTTCAGCTTTCTACATAAGGCTAGCCAGTTTTCCCAGCACCATTTATTAAATAGGGAATCCTTTTCCCATTGCTTGTTTTTGTCAGGTTTGTCAAAGATCAGATAGTTGTAGATATGTGGCATTATTTCTGAGGGCTTTGTTCTGATCCATTGTTCTGTCTCTGTTGTGGTACCAGTACCATGCTGTTTTGGTTACTGTAGCCTTGTAGTATAGCTTGAAGTCAGGTAGCGTGATGACTCCAGCTTTGTTCTTTTGGCTTAGGATTGACTTGGCAATGCAGGCTCTTTTTTGGTTCCATATGAACTTTAAAGCAGTTTTTTCCAACTCTGTGAAGAAAGTCATTGGTAGCTTCATGGGGATGGCATTGAATCTATAAATTACCTTGGGCACTATGGCCATTTTCATGATATTGATTCTTCCAACCCATGAGCATGGGATGTTCTTCCATTTGTTTGTATCCTCTTTTATTTCATTGAGCAGTGGTTTGTAGTTCTCCTTGAAGAGGTCTTTCACGTCCCTTGTAAGTTGGATTCCTAGGTATTTGATTCTCTTTGAAGCAATTGTGAATGGGAGTTCACTCATAATTTGGCTCTCTGTTTGTCTGTGATTAGTGTACAAGAATGCTTGTGATTTTTGTACATTGATTTTGTATCCTGAGACTTTGCTGAAGTTGTTTATCAGCTTAAGGAGATTTTGGGCTGAGACAATGGGGTTTTCTAGATATACAATCATATCATCTGCAAACAGGGACAATTTGACTTCCTCTTTTCCTAATTGAATACTCTTTATTTCCTTCTCCTGCCTGATTGCCCTGGCCAGAACTTCCAGCACTAATACAATCTACCATCAGAGAATACTACAAACACCTCTACGCAAATAAACCAGAAAATCTAGAAGAAATGGATAAATTCCTCGACAAATACACCCTCCCAAGACTAAACCAGGAAGAAGTTGAATCTCTGAATAGACCAATAACAGGCTCTGAAATTGTGGCAATAATTAATAGCTTACCAACCAAAAAGAGTCCAGGATCTGATGGATTCACAGCCAAATTCTACAAGAGGTACAAGGAGGAACTGGTACCATTCCTTCTGAAACTATTCCAATTGATAGAAAAAGAGGGAATCCTCCCTAACACATTTTATGAGGCCAGCATCATCCTGATACCAAAGCCTGGCAGAGACACAACCAAAAAAGAGAATTTCAAACCAATATCCTTGATGAACATTGATGCAAAAATCCTCAATAAAATACTGGCAAACCGAATCCAGCAGCACATCAAAAAGCTTATCCACCATGATCAAGTGGGCTTCATCCCTGGGATGCAAGGCTGGTTCAACATACGCAAATCAATAAATGTAATCCAGCATATAAACAGAACCAAAGACAAAAACCACATGATTATCTCAATAGACGCAGAAAAGGCCTTTGACAAAATTGAACAACCCTTCATGCTAAAAACTCTCAATAAATTAGGTATCGATGGGATGTATCTCAAAATAATAAGAGCTGTCTATGACAAACCCACAGTCAATATCATACTGAATGGGCAAAAACTGGAAGCATTCCCTTTGAAAACTGGCACAAGACAGGGATGCCCTCTCTCACCACCCCTATTCAACATAGTGCCAAACTTCTTTCTAATGCAGCGTGGCCACTTAAGTATTGTAAACCTTCTGTTGAATTTTCAGTCTAATATTTTGCAGCTTACAAATGTGCCTAACTTAATCATTTTTAGGTTGGAAAAAAAAGTAAATTCCTACATACCTCACCACTTTATTACTGCATTAATAATAAGCAAAGGTTTTAGAGGAAAGGGAGGGTCCAGGTAAGCTTTGTGGGATGGATGTGCAGGCACAGCTGGTTGTGGGTGTTATTTTATAACATTATTCCTGGTGTTTCAAAGTAATGTTATATATATGATATATATATATATATATTCATTTATTCATTATATAAAATTTGGGAAAAAATTTTATTCACATCTTTTTTTAATTGACAAATAAAGATTGTATACATTTATGGTGTGCGTCATTGTTAAAGAAATTAAGTGAAACTTGCCATAACACCACCATAGTGTCTGGAATTTTCCTTCTGGCCTTTCTTCCATGTGTAAATATGACCACACCGGTACCACCAGCACTTACGTGTATCACGCACAGTGCAAAGTGCTTCATGCACGTGATGTCGTCTCAAATATTTTGCTCTTGAGGAAATGAAAATGCACTGGGTGAGTGTCTTGTCAAAGTCACACAGCCAAAAGGAGGAAGCTGCAGGATTCAAAGGAGAGTTGGCCTCCAAAGCCGCAGCTTTCCCAGCTAACACTGCTGTGGTCCTCTCTCCCGTGCTGAAAGGTGAGTTATTATCACACCAATGTTTCCAATAATTCCCTGAGGCTCAGAAGTGCTGGGGAGATTGCCATGTAACAGACATGGCTGGCAAGGGAACCCAGGTCCACTGATGCCACGGCGGCTCTCTTCACCTTTTCCTGCCGTCACCTCCCTCCTGCTGGGACAGCCTCAGGACCAACGCCCAGAGCTGAGAACAGGGAGAGGAGGAGGGGGGATTTCAGGTCAGGAAGGTAGACGAGGCCACGTGGCGGGGGGTCTCCTGGCCCGGGGCCCTAAGGGGATAAAAGTACAGAAGAGCAGAATAAAAAGGAAGACGGGGTGGGAAGAGGTGACAAGTGGGATTCTTCCAGATTTAATAATTTTGTCAGCTGTTTTCTCACACCTAGTTTGGCAGCAATACAGTTTTTAGCAACTTGCTATTGTCAGTCTTTCAAAGGAGTAAACCTAAATTTAGTGGAAGCAATGCTTATTTTCCACATGTATATGTAACGCATTTACAACATACTTCGTTAAATCACACCAGTATAATAAAAAAGGAAAACCCAGACTAAATACGGCTGGGAGCAAATGCCAGCCAGTCCGGGTCAGGCTGCACTGGCCAGGGGTGCAGGGCAGGCCCCGGGCACACGCCCTGTCCTCCTCTCAAAGAAGCCACAGTGAATGTGTACGCCCGGCTCACTGTACACCCAGCTCACTGTACGCCCGGCTCACTGTATGCCCGGCACACTGTACGCCCGGCTCACTGTATGCCCGGTTCACGTGTCCTTGGTGGTAGCACGTCGAGGTGAGTGACCCCACTGTGCCGTCACACATGGAGAAGGGAGTCTGGGAGTTGGACTGAGGACGAGCCCGGCACCGACAGCCTTGGAGGGCTCCCTGGGGACTCCAGGCCACTCCCATGGGGTACGCTCAGGGGACCCTTGCCAGTGCCCCCCAGACAGCCACCCTCCTCACACTGCCAGACTAGACCCCTCCCAGTTCCCAGCAGTCACCTCGAGGCCCTGCCCCAAATTCCCACCCCAGGAAGCTTGGCAGGCCACCTGCCCCCCACAGTGGCCACCAGGACCCTCTCTCAGGAACCAGCAAACCTGCCTCCCTCCTAGCCTTGTCTCTGTCCACCTGTCCGGAAGCCTCCTCCCCTCCAGCTCAGCTGGGTTTTTCTGGCTGCCCTCAGGCTTGACAGGGGATGATGTCCTTTCTGTCCCCTCCATTCCTAACCAGCACTGAGCTCTGAACCACGCCCTGGGTGAGTCAGCTCTGCAGGCAGCCACTGTGCCCCCAGCTGCGACACTCCCTCTGCAGCGAGGAGAGAGCCGTGACCTTGCAGGTGACCTTCCAGTACCCACCCTGCAGCTCTGGGACCCCAGTCCTCACTGGGCTCCGTGGGGGACACCTCAGCCTACCATTGTCCCCGGACTCCTTGGCCCTCTCTGTGCAATGCTCCTCCCCAGGGCGTCGCAGCTTGGGTTCTCTTGTATCCTTCTGGTCTTTACTCCAATGTCACCCTCTCAGCGAGGTTCTTCTGCAACCCCGTCTGGCCTTGACACCCACACACACCTGCCTGCTGCCTTGCTGGCTTCCCTGGTCCCCTGAATGCGCTGCGCACCTCAGTTAATTCCTGTCTCTCCAGGATGGACTGGGAACTCTGCCAGGGCAAGGATTTGGGACTGATTTGTTCACGTTTGTGTCTGCAGCCCCTAGAAAGTGCAGGTCCACCATAGGCACTTCACACATCAGGTGAGGGGTGAATGAACTTGGTTTTCGGGCACTGCCACCACGGAAGAATCCGGGACTCACCTTAGTCTCACTGAGCTTAGAGCAGGAAGCCGTGCACCTACTTGACTTGGCCCTCGCTGAGTGCTATTTACACAGCACATAAACACAGCCTTTTCGTTTTAAACTTTGGGAATGCACCTGAACACATTTGTCTGTGGTTGTAGGACATAATGTAAATGTTAACAACCTTGTAAGACTGCAGCTGATAGAAAGCAGGATGTGGAAGAAAAGGTAGGAGTGTTAATATCCTCATCTTACAAATGAGGGAGTCGAGCCGAGGGAGCAAGAAATCGAAGTTTAAGGGTGTTTTCTTTAAAGTCACAAAGGCAACCATAAGAAAAACTAAAAATAATAATAGTAGGCCAAGCGCAGTGGCTCACACCTGTAATCTCAGCACTTTGGGAGGCGGAGGAAGGTGGATCACCTGAGCTCAGGAGCTGGAGACAAGCCTGACCAATATGGTAAAACCCCATCTCTACCAAAAATACAAAAATTAGCCAGGCATGGTGGCGGACACATGTAATCCCAGCTGCTAGGGAGGCTGGGGCATGAGAATTGCTTGAACCTGGGAGGTGGAGGTTGCAGTGAGCCAAGATTGCGCCACTGCACGCCAGCGTGGGTGACAGAGCGAGACTCCCTCTCCAAATAAATAAATAAATAATAGCAATGCCAGGCACTGTGAATCGGCCAAGAGGAGGAAGTTGGTGGGGCACATTCAGTCCTCACGTTTCACATGGGAATGCACACCCACCTGGGCGCCATCCACGCTGCTGTATTAAGGAGACGTGCAATGGTGATGGCTGGAGCGAGAGAACTGCTCTTTCCTCCCTTCTAAGGTTGGTGGGTGATGCAGGGCAGGAAGGTCTCTTTCTCCAAGAGGTCCTCCTGGAGCCAGGATCCTTCCCCTGCCTGCCCAGTCATTCCCAGCCTGCTGCCCCCTGTTGGGTGCACCTGGCTGCCCCTGCAGCCCATCTGATGTGGGGGAAGGGGAAGAACAAGCAGTTTCTTTTCAAGGATGTGACCCAGAAATTTCACATTTTTGCTTCTCACATCCTGGTGGCCGGATCTAATCACAAGGCCACATCGAGCTTCACCTGAAATGTGCTGGGGGAAGAAAGAATTGATGCAGTCAGTGAATAGATATTCTACAAAGCTATGAACAACAACAACAAAAATACAAAAGTGGAGTATTAAGATTTACATTGGTCTGTCAGTCAGGACAGGCTAAATTTTCTTGTTAATAAATAATCAAAAAACCTCACTGGCTTAAAAGTTTTTTAAAAAAATTTGTCCTTGTTCGGGCTACATGCTCAACTTGGGGGCTCTGCTCATATTGTCCTGAGTCAGGGCCGCAGGCCGGCAGACCTGGTCGTTGCAGTAAGGGAAAATAAATAACAGGAAATCATGGTTAGAGGTCAAATTGTGTCCTTCAAAAGATATCTTGAAGAACTAACTCCCAGTGCAGCAGAGTGCGACCTTATTTGGAAATGGGGTTGTCGCAGATACCTAATTAAATGAGGTTGTACTGGACGAGGGTGGGTCCTACATCTAATATGACCAGTGTCCTTACTAGTAGAGAAGACGCAGAGACACGGACACACAGGGAGAACGCCATGCAAAGACAGAGGCGGGGTGGAGTGATATGTCCACCAACCGAAGGGCCAAGGACTGCTGGAAGCCACAGCAGCTGCAAGAGGTGGGAGGGATCCTCCCCTAGAGGCTTCAGAGGGAGCATGGACCAGCTGACACCTTGGCTCCAGACTTAAAGCCTCCAGAACTGTGAGACAATACGTGTCTGCTGTGTTAAGACACCCAGTTTGTGGTACTTCATTATGGCAGCCACCGGAAACTAATCAAATCACGCAGTCACTCTTAAAGGCTTTTACCTGGGAGTAACTTGCAATAATTCCTCACACATTCTGTTGGCCAAAGCAAGTCACAGCCATGCCTAATGTAAGGAGGAAATTAGCAAGGTAGCAGATCTCCGAAAGCTGGTTTTGTGTTTTTGCTTCATTTTGTTATTCTGTGTCTCTTTATCTGTGAACCTCCATCGCCAAATAACTCAGCCATGAGCCCTGCCAAGGGCCCAAGATGAGTTTTGGGGACTTCTCTGTTAATATTATTAGGAGAGCTTCGTTAAGAAAAATATAATATTGTTCAAAACAAATCAGACAGCTACATGAAGACATTGCTCCCAGGGCCTCTGAAGGGACCATGCAAATGAGACACAGAAACCTTCTCTGGCCATGCCAGGCTCCCAGCTGTCTCCAGGGCTGGGGTCCCCAGACTGTCTCTACTTGAATGCTCAGCCCCTGCAGCCCAAGAATAAAGACCTGCCACCCTCCGAATTATGACCAGTGTCCTTATTAGTAGAGAAGACACAGAGACACGGACACACAGGGAGAACGCCATGCAAAGACAGAGGCAGGGTGGAGTGATATGTCCACCAACCGAAGGGCCGAGGACTGCTGGAAGCCACAGCAGCTGCAAGAGGTGGGAGGGATCCTCCCCTAGGGGCTTCAGAGGGAGCATGGAGCAGCATGTTCCCTATGCCAAACTCACATCATGCATTCATGGTGGAATAAATGTTCACGGTGCACCTGAAGCAGGCCCCAGCCCAGACAGCACTGGAGAGCCACCGTGCCTGCTCCTAAGGAGACCTGGACAGGTGCACGGGATCTGCTGGACGTCCAGGCTGTGTCTCTCACCATGCTCTCAAGTATTCTAGAGGCATTTGGTGCCTAAACTCAGGCTTCAAGGGTGAGGAGGAATTAACAAAGTGAAGTAATGGGAAAGAATTCCATGAAAACAGAAAGAATAGGAAGTAAATTAAATAAATGGTAGCCACTGTCATAAGAATGGAGGCACATGGGGCAAATCAGCATCCCACTCCACAGGCACACGCGCACTCACACAGGCTCACAGACACACCACTCCTGTCCCCAGCGTGATAGAGGGCTCTCCTGGAGTTCACGTCTCTCCTCTCCTGAACCTGGAGCAGAGCTGTGTGCAGCCCCTCTGGTGAGCCAGAAGGATCCCAGCGCCCCAGAACGTGGCCTTTGCTGTTATTAGGAGCCATTGAGGGTTGGGGACAGTGCCTCAGACAGTGGCCACCCTTCGATTGCATTCAGACAAGTGTGGAGTCAAAGAGGGGCAGGGAAGACAGGTAAACATATTGGAAGAGGTTTGTTATCTACCTCTCAACCTAAAAATCTCAGCTAAATTGTCACTTCTTCAGGGAAACCTCACAGAGTTCCCTATTGTTGGTTCCCATGGCAGCAATGCTTGCCTCTCTCCTTGATAAATTTGTCACTCAGATTGTTACCCATATATCCATGCAATTATTTAATTATAATGAATGGAAGGATGGCTAAATGGATGGATGAGTGGATGGATGGACGAATACCTTTATAACGCACTAGTCCAACACCCAACTCAAAAATGAAATACTCCAGCAGAATTAGAGGAGACGTGATGCCTCTATTGATCACTAAAGGGCTCCGATGCAGCACCTACCGGCTCTTTGAAAAACGACTCGCAGTTCCTCATACTGAACTAACTTGGTGCACTTCAGAAAAGTCCCTAAAAGACCCCGTTCCACTTATAGAACATCACATCGAAGAACACAGCGTAGTCTGTAGCTGATTTGTGGAGCTGATACCACTTGGACTTGTTTGTAGAGAGTTCTGGCAGGGAGTGGGACTTAAATTATCCATAAAAACCTGCTATCTTCA
This sequence comes from Nomascus leucogenys, assembly GCF_006542625.1. Lineage (NCBI taxonomy): Eukaryota > Metazoa > Chordata > Mammalia > Primates > Hylobatidae > Nomascus > Nomascus leucogenys. The sequence continues at coordinate 4,766,560 of NC_044384.1, forward strand.
CACCAAGCCAGTAAGTCTCCACACTCACGGAGAGTCATATAGCCGAATCAGTCTCGGTTCCAATAATAGATATGAGCATTTTGTTTGAACTTAAGCCAAATAATGAGAAATTCTCCCATTCTCTTTACACAGGCATGGGACAGGTCAGAGGGCAACCGGAGTGTATCAACAAGGGCGTTACAGGCACAGAAGTGGCACATCTGTGCCCCGCACCATCGTCACCCCACGCCCCGAGTGAAATGCACACCGAATGCGGCAGACCACGTTTTCACTCCACTCCAGCTGCCGTCCGCTGGAACTATCACTTCCCTGTAGTTGGGCTCACACTCTGCGATTGGCGATTTCTTCAGAGACCTCCAATTCAATTAAGTCTTAAAGCTCAGTGCAGAGCTAGACCATGAATATAAGATGTCACATTAATATGAAATTTTTTCCAGTCAAAATAGGATTACTTCAAAGCCACAGTCCACACAGGCGCTGGTGACACCAGCTGGCATTTGCCATACAATTTGCTCTGTGGCTCCTACAGTCTTCATGGTGGAAGCACTTGGGGCCAGGGGTGGGTAGAGGTCATTAAATCTCTCCCCAGCATAGCTAAGGGCCCCACTCCAGAGACCACGGCACCCTGTGTCACAGGGGTGAGACCATTGTTCCTGCCGCTTCCATGCCCTCAATTCTAGTTTCAACCTGATTGTCCCACATCTATGCAGGGTTTTGAGATGGGCCATCGCTAGTCTGTCCTCTGGCGCGGATTTCAAGGCCTTCCCTGGAGAGGGCTCTCAGACCCACCAGCGTGGCTCATGAACTTGCCACGGCTAGCCACATTCTGCCCCATCTACAAATTCATCACGGGCTCCTAGGATACTGTACCCAACTCTGGGACCTATACTCCAGGCCAGGAGGCTCCCTCGTGTGTGGAAGAGAGAATCACACTTAGTGCATAATTCCGTCCTTAGGCGCGTCACATGACACACAGGGCGGCTAGGAAGGAATCACTCTCAGTCCAGGATCGGCAAAGACACGTGGGAGCAGGTGACGTCAGACATTCAGCCTGCTGGGGAACACTTTTTTCCAGAAGTTTTGGATATGAACCTAGAATGTACAGCTGGAGAACCAAAGAGGTCAAGGCTTCTAGTCAAGGACATCACGTGCTCAGGGGTCAGGAGCGTGGGTCTGGAATCAGCATCGGAAGTGACCTGACAGTGCCACATCCTGGCTGTGAGACCCCAGAGAAGTCACTTCCCCTGGCTAGAATAACTGAGGGCCTGTGCCTTGTCCTCATCTGTAGTGAGCTGTACAGTATTACTTGGTTCCCAGGGCTCTTTAGGGAATTAAATGAGTTCATGCCTTTTGGCGGCTGAGCACAGTGCAGGGCAGGAGGCTGTCTGTAGATGTGGTGATGCATGACTTGCTTATCAGCCCATTCATAACAAACCAGGGCTGCTGAGGACCAGCCTCTTACTCCAAAACTGTTCTCAGCCGGGCCCAGGAAGGTGTCCGTGTGAGCAGGTGGAAGGCATCTCTGGCCTGCTAAGGAAATAAGGAAGTCACAAGAATCACTAGGAGCCTATTTTAGGTGATTCAAGAAATAGCTAAGGGGCTGCCTCCTCAGGGTAGCCAAATAGCTGGAAGATGCGAGCTGGAAGATTTATTTCCCTCCATAAACCCTACAGAGTCTTCTATTCTCTATTAATATTAATCAAATTATTGCAAAAACATATTTCAGAAAACGAAGTCTGCTTGAGGGCCTGCCAGAGACTGATAAAATCAGGTATCAGGTATTTCAATATACACGGAGAGGGTTGATCTCACGTGAAGTGTTCTTACCACCAGAAAAAAAAAGAGAGAGAGAAAGAGGAAAGAAAGTTCCAGGAAACCCGGGGGTGTGGGTATGTCAGTTACCGAGACTGGTGATGGTGTCATGGGGGTTCGAATATGTCCAGACTTACCAAGCACACATTAAATATGTGCAGTTGTTTTTCTGTTTCATTTATAACTCAATAAAGCTTTTAATAAGGAATACATAAATAAAATCCTGCCTTAAAAAGTTTGTAAACTTGTTGGATATGCCCATTTTCTCCCTGGCCCTGGCCTGGAGGTTTCCTCTGGCCTTTCTGGGCAGACACAAGAGAGATGAGAAGGGGGAGGAAGGGGAGGAGGCCCTTTTTCCCACTGAATATAGGGAAGGCCTGACCCCTGAAAGTCAGGAGAAACAGGCTCTTATCTTCCATCTTAAATTTGTTTGTTTGTTTTATTTCAAGAACTCCAAGGACCAGACCTTCTGTTTCTAGGCCACAGAGCAGGGTGGGAAGAAATGTTATCATCAGAAAGTAGGACATCTGCTAGTGTGCAGGGACATTCTGGAGGTCTCGGTCTCCAAGCACCACCCTCTGTGGGTCTGGGTGGGATGGTGACATGTCCGCCTTCACCCCCAGATGTCATTTCCTCAAGTCTATGACAAATACAACAAAAATATCACATCGGACCGAAACAAAAATCAGAGGGTAAGGGCGTCAACTTGCAAAAGGGTAAACTGAAGTCGATTACTTTTCTTTCTTTCCTCCTTTTTTTAAAGATAGACTCTAAAAATTGAATTACACCAAGCAAATAATATAAAAGACCTTAAACTGGAATGAAGCGAAACTCAGTTTGAAGCCCTGAAGTGTTTATGTAAAGTTTCGTGAAGGCACAAAAGCCCACAGCCTTTCTCTCTCTCTAGAGAGGCTGTAGGGGAGAGTGATGGAGGAGTCGTTCTATTTAAGGTGAAGATCCCAAGCCCAAGTGCATGTTGGACACTCACTTATTGCTTGAAGACTTGCAGGCACAGGGACAGGCAAATAAACAACACTCCATCTATGTGTGAAAACTCATGTCACCAAGAAATCAGTTGAAATGGGAGGTGGGGCCAATATCAACTTGCCCTTTGGTCCTGGGCTTTCAGAACACAGTGATATGGGTGACAGTGGCCATGCTTGCATCACTCAAAAACACATACACAGGACCTACCATGAGCCAGACACACGGTGTGTGAATAATCATGGCCCCTGCCTGCATGGACGTCACAAACCTTGGGGTGGGAGACACTGATTACACATACTTACAAAAGCAGAAGAAATACCAAAACACTAATAATTAATACTAGTATCTGTGGATTACTAATCATCTGCTGAATGAGTCTTCACAGCCAAAGTGAAGCACTACACGTAGGTGACCTCCACTTTGGGTTGAATTACCCTGAATTGTGGTAGATGTCTTATTCCATTTGGTGCTGCTATAACAGAGTACCAAAGAGTAGATAATTCGAAATCAACTGAAATTTATTTCTCTCCCCTCTGGCAGCTGGGGGGTCCAAGATCAAGGTGCTGGCAGGTTTGGTTGGCTGATGAGGGCTGCCCCCTGCTTCCAAGATGGTGCCTTGAACGCTGTATCCTCCAGAGGGGAGGGACACTGTGCCCTCCTGTGGCAGAAGAGCAAAAGAGAGGAAACCTACTCCTGCATGACCTCTTTACAGCGGCATTTATCCATTCATCCAACCTAAACACCTCTCATTAGGCCCTACCTCGTAACACGGTTTCATTAGGGATTAAGTTTCCAATATATGAACTTTGGAAGACACATTTAAACCTGAGTAGTAGGTAATCTGGGGCATTGTGAATGTGATGCTCTAGTGAGCGGGCAGTCAGACTGCTGCCTATTTGTGACACTTTCATTTTTTAGATATTTTTGTCTTTTTTAAATTTTGCTTTTATTAACACATAATTGTTCATATATTCATGGGGTACATACAGTGTGGTGTTTCAATATATGTATACATTGTGTAAAACTCAAATACTTGTATTTAATATATCCATCACTTGTACATTTATCATTTCTTTGTGGTGAGAACGTTCAAAATCCTTTCCTCTAGCTATTTTGAAATACATAACACAATATTATTAACCATAGTCATCCTACTGTACAATAGAGCGACAGAACTTATTCCTGCCATCCTACTGTAGCTTTGTACTCTTTGACCAATCTCTCCCCAACGCCCTCTTCCTCCTCACCTCCCCAGGCCCTGGTGACCATTATTCTACTCTCTACTTCTTTATTATTAATATTATTTTTTGGAGATGGAATCTCACTCTGTCACCCAGGCTGGAGTGCATTGGCACGATCTTAGCTCACTCCAACCTCCGACTCCCAGGTTCAAGCAATTCTCATGTCTCAGCCTCCCAAGTAGCTAGGACTACTGGCATAAGCCACCACGCTCGGCTAATTTTTTTTATTTTTAGTAGAGACGAGGTTTCGCCATGTTTGAAATCTACTCTCTACTTCTATGAAACTGACTTCTTTAGATTCCACATATGAGTGAGATCATGTAGTGTTTGTCTTTCTGTACCTGACCAATTTCAATGTCCTCCAGGCTCATCCATGTTAGAAATGAGAGGATTCATTCTTTTTATGAGTGAATAGTATTCCATTGTGTATATATTTCAGAAACTATATGGTATAGTGCTCTGTGTTTACATAAGCCAAAGAAAGGACAAAATTCCATAAGATTAACACTCTACCCAGCAATTGTCCAGCGTGTGTGTCTGTGTGTGTGTGTTTGTGTCTGTGTATGTTTGTGTCTGTGTGTGCATCTGTGTGTCTGTGTTTGTGTGTGTGTGTCTGTGTGTGTTTGTGTTTGTGTGTGTTTGTGTTTGTGTGTGTTTGTGTTTGTGTGTGTGTTTCTGTGTCTGTGTTTGTGTGTTTGTGTGTGTGTGTTGGGGTTGAGTGTGGGTAGAAAAGAACCTGTTTGTGGTGAGAGCCTTCATTTTCAAATACTATCCTACAAATACTGCCTAAAGTACAGAAATAAAGGAATAGAACTCACTGATCTACATTAGCTTGAAGATTTCTAATCAAAACCCCGAAAAGGAGGAATTATAGGCCACTGTCTGATTTCACAACAAAAGATGCAGCTGTTCCATGATCATTGCAGGGAGATGGAGAAGTATAGGATTGCCTATATCTTACCAGCAAGGTGTATACTATATTTGGATTCCAGGAAGAAAAATGGAAGAATTATGCAGACATATACTGGTAGGTGGCCAGGTTTAGGAAAACATGCAGCTGCTTCTCAGTGCCCTTATTGCCCATAAAATCACATTTCACATGGTCAACAGTTCAATTTTATGTGGACTCTAAGGGGTAAATTTCCAGTGGCAAGAATGGAGACTCACTTACACAATTATCATTATTGTTAATAGAAATTGTGTGTTAATGGCTTACTCAGTGCCCCTTGTTGAGAATAAATCGTGTGTGTGTATGTGTGTGTGTGTGTGTGTGTACCCTAATATCTCTAACTGCCCCATCTCTGACAATAGAAAAAAATTGATACATGCAAACCTACTTCTATTTCTCAAGTCGTATTTCTATAAGCCTTTTCCCCACTGATACTTTTTAAATCAATCTTTTAAAAGAAAGGGAGGCAAAGTATGGAAAAGCTAAGGTCAAGCTATAACCTTATTCATATTATAATTATTAGATAACACTATAGTGTAGAGAAGAGGACTCCATAGTTGTCTTTTTCAAATGAGAGTGTGAGGTTTTCTGACACCAGCTGACAGTGTATTTACTTTCTAAATCTTGGAAGAACATGCAGCAGAAGAATCTTATAGAAATGTTACGATGAGAAATGCTTGGGTAGTCTTGCTAAGATTGCATAATTGAGGTAGAAGGAAACACAAATTACCAGCAAGGTAAATAATACATTCTCTAAGTGCTTTGAGAGTATGAATTCTAAAGGAAATTTACAGAATATGAAATGAGAACTTCAGATTGGTTGGAGCACCTGTTACCAGACCTCCAAACTCTGCACCTGAAAAGCATGAAACAATTGCTTTGATGAGACACGTTGAGATCATAAAATATTTCACAGTTCTCAAAATCAACATGAATATAATGATTAAGCACAAAGGCTACTAGAGACTTCTAGAGTAGAGAATGGCAGATGAATAAATGAATGCAATGCTCAAGGGAACTGTAAACGGGAGGACCACAGCAGATGCCCTGCTTAGGGTCAGATTTAAAATTAGGGTCGTGATTAGATAGCGGGAAAAAAAATCTATGGATTTGCCAGGAAAAGGTCCATAAATTTTAAATGACTGGCTGGAAGAAAAAGAAGAACTCGAGACTTGGGCAAAGGAACCTGAGATAAGACAGTGGCGACGAAAGAGAAAATGGAATTCTCCTTCAACAGAGCAGGCAGCATTGAAGGCAGCTTCTCCCAGGTACCTGCATGAGTTCCTGGAAGGAACGGAGGGAACCGCGGCCTGAGCAGCAGGCAGTGGGGCTGGCCTTGCGTGCACAGGTATGAGAGGTGCTCTTGGTGGCTTCCAGGAGGTGCTGAGTGGCATTTGCTCACCGAAAGCTGATGGAGAAAGAAGGACGGAGCAGCTTCCTGCTAAAGACGGTGGATTAAGCCCACATGTTCACATTGGCTCCCTACTGAAACCACTCTAATGTGAGAGGAGAGCAATGGAAAAACAAGAGGGGGGACCATAAACCCACGAGGACAAAGAGAAGGGGAGAGATGTCAGCAGCAAAATGCAGGAAGCTATAAAGCAGATGGACCAACAGCAATTGTCTTAGCAGACCCAAAGGCGCTGAAGTGAGCCAGGAGTGTGGAACAGCCCAGAGCAGGCTGATATGTGTCCAGAGCCTCCCACCAAAGCTCAGGAGCTGGCAGCTCCTGCAACCCCCGGAGGTGGGGGTGAAAAGAGATCTGAAACAAGGACAATTACTTGAAAGTCTGTTGAAGAAGCAAGTACATATTTTTATGTGCAAAGGGAAAAAGAAAGACTAAATACTCACTTCCATAGGTGTAAAAAAAGGCTTCCATCTTACCCAGATGCTAAATATAACTACCCAGCAACAGGAACTACAGGGGACAATGTCACACGTCAGAGGACACCAGGGGGCTGCCATCAGCAAAGCCCAGATTGCACTGAACTCTAGGACAGACTACCCAGCTTCCTCATCAAACACATCACAAAGAAAACAAAGAGGTGCAGGGGGAGAAGAAAATTTAGAGATTAAAAGATATTTAAGGGCCATATTAATCAAGTGCAATGTATGGATTTTATTTGAATGCAGATTACAGAATCAATCAGACCAACAGTAAAAATTATTTATGAAGCAATAAAGGTAATTGGACTTCCAGGGGTGGGATTTGGAGGCAGCGTGTGGGAGCTGGCATCTCAGGCAGAACTGTCGGGTATGGCAGCCAGTGGGGCAGGTGCCTGGAGAAGGCTGGTGCAGACAGCAGGAGCTGCCAGGGCAGAGGCCATGAGGCTGGACCACACCAGGCAAATCCAAGAAACTGAAGGAGGCTGACATTGCTGAGAAGACAGAGTGGGAGGTGGAGGAGCAAGAGAAAAGGCAAAGGTCCAAGTTGCATGGGCCTGGAAGGCCTTTGTGAGGGCTTTGGACTGGCAGCCGATGTGGTCTGATTTAGGTTTGTAAAGAACCAATCTAACTGCTGTGTTGGGAGTGGACCAGATGAGGGCGGGGTGGAACAGGGAGAAGAGAGGGAAGGAGAAGACTTCTAGGCTATTCTGCCAGTGGAAACCACCCGCTTTCTTTATTGACTGGACGTGGTCAAGAGATAAAGAGAGGTTCCAAGGACACCGCCAAGGTTTTCACTGTGGGTGTAGCATGTGTGGTGGTGGTGGGGTGGTGGCAATCAGATGTTCAGTTTTAGACAAATTATGGTTGAAACGCCCAGTAGGTAGCTATTATGAGTTGAATTATATTCCCCAAAAGATATGATGAAGTCCTAACCCCCATGCCTTTGCGTATGACCACATTTGGAAATGGGGGGTCTTGGCAGATGTAATCAGGTTGAGAATAGGTCATCAGGGTGGGTCCAAATTCAATATGGCCTGCCGTAGATATCAAAGGAGAAAATGTGTGGCAGGGACACACAGGGAGAATGCCATGGGGAGATGGGCAGAGGCCGGAGGACACAGCTGCAGACTGAGGAATGCCAAGTGTTGCCAGGAGCCACCAGAAGCTGGAAAGGCAGAAGTATGCCCCCTAGATCCTGCAGAGGGAGCACGGGCCTACTGACACCTTGATCTTGGACTGCTGGCCTCCAGCACTGGGTGAGAGTCCATTGCTGTTGTTTTAGCCACCAGCTCGTGGTACTCTTTTGAGGCAGCTCTGGGAAACCAGACACCATCTGCGTGGGCATGCTACGTAGGAAGTGGGGCATAAAAGGCTGGAGTCAGGAGCAAGGTCTGCACTGAGACATAAACCTGGGAATTTTTAGCACAAGGATGGTATATAAAGCCAAACACAGAATGAGAGTGCCAAGGGAATGGGGTGTAGGACAAGATGGAAAAGGGCCCAGCACCAACCCTTAGAGCACCTTGGGGCTGAGTGGCAGGGAGAAAGGAGGAACCAGCAAGGACACCAAGAAAAGCAAAGGAAGGCAAGAGGCGGGTGTCTTGGAAGCCAAGTGCAGAAAATGTATCAAGGAAATGCAAATAATTAAGTTTGCCAAATCCTCTCAAGTTGAATCAGTAACAGGAATGTAGAAATATAAACCAAACCACACACACACCAGGAAAATAAAAAATCGCACAAGAAGTGAAATTCAATCCTAGTACACTATATGGTTCAGCTCTAAATAATATATTTTCAAAGTCTCAGTAGTGTAAAAGTGGACTATTGATCAAACCAAAAAGGTACCATGTAGCTCAATTGGGAGAATACTGGCAAGAGATATACAAATGAGGTGGAGAGAGGAGAGAGAGGCAAGTGTAAGGTGGCAATGTTTTTCTCTATAGCAGAAAGTCATGTAATATCTAGACCTTGAAATAAAATAATTGTCATTAGGATGAAGAAACTGGAGGGGTAATTGAGGGACAGCCCTTTTCCCCCATAATAAGCCTTATGGAACTATTTGCCTTTTAAAATTTTGTATATGGATATGGTTTGGCTGTGATCCCTCCCAAATCTCATCTTGAATTCCCACATGTTGTGAGAGGGACCCAGTGGGAGGTAATTGAATCACAGGGTCAGGTCTATCCCATTCTGTTTTTGTGATTGTGAATAATTATCATGAGACCTCATGGTTTTATAAGGAGGAGTTTTCTTGCACAAGCTCTCTTTGCCCACTCCATGTAAGACGTGGCTTGCTCCTCCTTGACTTCTGCCATGATTGTGAGGTCTCCCCAGCCATGTGGAACTGTGAGTCCATTAAGCCTTTTTCCTGTATAAATTACCCAGTCTCAGGTATGTCTTATTAGCAGTGTGAAAACAGACTAACACAGTATTAAGAAGAGAGCTGAGTATCCAAGTGGACTTAAAAACTGGCAGATACTCCTCCATACTTCAGCACAGCAGACTGAAATTGTCCTGAAATGCTCAATGTCTAAATTGCAGTGGAAGTAATTCATGTTTGATTTGCTTTAAACAGTATTTTTTCATAACAAAATTTCATAATGTAACTTCCAGTGCTTGCCCTAGATTTCAGATAATCTCAGGATTTCTAGAAAAGGGAACGTGCCACCTGTAATATTCCATAACATGATCTGGGAACATTTCTGTTTGCACTGATTCAGGAGTTGTGCTAGTTCTTTTCCTTGAATGTGCATGACACTTTTCTTTCAAAGTATTCAAAGCACTTTGCAGATTCCATTTCATTAATTGTCACAACATCCTGAGCTGCCATCCAGGCTCACACATGGGGAAGAGAGAAAGTGAAGCAAGGAGAATTGACATCACTGGACCCAAAAGATGGCAAGAAGACTCAGCTTGTTTTATGGCAGTGAGGTTTCAGGGACAAGAATAAAATTCAACTTATCTACTTTTTTTTTATCAGTCTGGACCATCACTTTCTTACGTCAATCTTGAACAGAAACAGGTGAACAGCTTTCATAAGAATGTTGGAAAGACTAATTTTACCTAAGCTGACAAAAATATACTTTTGAAGTAAGTTGCCCGAACTGTGGTTCTATGAATTATTTATCTAAGAAATGTTAACAAGTCGAGGAAAAAAAAAGAAGTACTTGATAATAAAAAAAATGGAGGGATAGCCAAAACCATCTTGAAAGAAGAAGAACAAAGTTGGGGGACTCTCACTTCCAGATATCAAAGCTTATGACAGAGCTACAGTCATCAAAACAGTGTAGTACTGGCATAAGGACACATCTGTGGGCCAATGGAATTTAGTAGAGAGCCCAAAAATAAACCCTCATATATGTGGCCAAATCATTTTTTTTTGAGATGGAGTCTTGCTCTGTCGCCCAGGTGGAGTGCAGTGGCATGATCTCGGCTCTCTGCAACCTCCGCCTCCTGTGTTCAAGCCATTTGCCTGCCTCAGCCTCCCGAGGAGCTGGGATTACAGGTGCACCACCACACCCAGCTAATTCTTGCATTGTTAGTAGAGACGGAGTTTCACCATGTTGGCCAGGCTGATCTCAAGCTCATGACCTCAAGTGATCCACCCGCCTCAGCCTCCTAAAGTGCTGAATTACAGGTGTGAGCCACCATGCCCGGCCACCAAATCATTTTTGACAAAGGTGCCAAGACCATCCAATGAGGAAAGGACAGTCTCTCAACTAATGGCACTGGGACCAGTAGACATCCACATGCAAATTAATAAATTGAACCCTTATCTCACACCATATGTAAAAACTTACTCAAAATGAATCACAAAACTAAACATAAGAACTAAATGAAAAACTCTTAGGATAACGCATACAGGAAAAGTTTTATGGCATTGGGTTTAGCAATGATTGTTTTGATATTATGCCAAATGCACAGGTAACAAAAGAAAAACTAGATAAATTTGACTTCATCAAAATTAAAAACTTTTGTGCCTCAGTGAACACTATCAAGCAAGTGAAAAGGCAATCCACAGAATGGGAGAAAATATTTGCAAATTATATCTGATAAGGAATTAATACACAGAGTATATTAGGAATTCCTACAGTGCAACAACAAAAAACAACTCAATTCAAAAATGGGCAAAGAACATGAATAGACTTTCTTTAAAGAAGATATACAAATGGGCAATAAACATGAAAAGACTCTCAGCATCACCAGTCATCAGGGAAATGCAAATCAAAACCACAATGAGACGCCACTTCACACCCATTAGGATGGCTGTTATCAAAAGTAATGGAAAATAACAAGTATTTATGAGGATGTGAAGACATTGGGATCTTTGCTTATGGGAATACAAAATGGTGCAAACACTGTGGAAAACAGTTTGATGGGTCCTCAGAAAGTTAAACATCGAATGGCCATATAATCTAGCAATTCCACTTCTAGATATATTCCAAAGAGCTGAAAGAAAGGATCACACAGATACTTGTACATCAATGTTCACAGCCGCATGAATTATTCAAAATAACCAAAAGGTGGAAACAATCCGTCAGCGGATTAATGGATAAACAAAGGTGGTGTGTGCACACAATGGAATATCATTCAGCCTTAAAAAGGAAGGGAATTCTGACACACACAACAGCACAGATGAACCCTGAGGGCATTACGCTAAGTGAAATAGGCCAGTCACAAAAAGACAAATACTGTAGGATTCCATCACATCAGTCCCTAGGGTCCTCACATTCATGGAGATAGAAAGTAGAATAGTGGTTGTGGGCGGGGGGGAGGCTAGGGGCGGGACAAATCAGGAAGTGTTGTTTAATGAGCGGAGAGTTTCTGTTTGGGAAGATGAAAAATTCTGTGTGGTAGTGATGGTGTGAATGTGCTTAACACTACCGAACTGCATACTTAAAAATTGTTCAATGACGCATTTTATGTTACGAGTATTTTATCACAAAATAAATAAACAACAATGTTGTGCACTGCTAGAGACGATGTCAATCTTGGAGAGTCACGATGTGTATTGAATCTTGTCATAAAGAACTCTGCCGTGTTTAGCCCAGTGTTTCTCAAAGACACTTGAGCAGGGAACAATTACTGGTCTGTTTATTTCTGCACGTGGGCAGTGGTCAGAGGGATTCCAGTTTCAGGAGTGCATCTCAGGAGATTTTACAGCACAGAGGGTTGAAGTCACTGCTACCCTGATGCACGCAGTCAAATTAAAGAGTTTATTAGGGCAGTATTTTTGAAGCAGAACAAAACATTTGCATGTAAAGATGGTTCTGAAGATCCCAAGAGAAGAAAGAAAGGGGGATTGGTTTTGGGAAGAAAAACAGAAAGGTCTCTCCTCTCCTAAAGAAGTCACCATTCCTGTATTTTTTTTTTTCCTTGCTGACAAAACATGGAGGAAAATCTATGCCATGAAGTATAAAGCAGAAGTCATGCCCAGCACTTCTTAGAGTAGCAAAGGAGAAGTGGCAAAGCAAAAGCGTGTTTGGGGTGGCTGGAGGTGGCAATCGGTGTGACTACAGCCAGACGACCTCAGGAGGGGCAGCACGCACGAGCCCCTAACACACTCAGGAGTTCAGATTCCCGAGGGTTCCACCATCTCAAAGTGGCTTCCCCGCTGATTCAGAACCCGTGGTTGATCTGTTTCTGGGAAGGGTATGAACTCGGGGCCTCAAACCTCCTGCCCCCCCAGGCTTTGGAGTGATTACTCCTTCCTCACTGTGAGCCCCATTCTGGCGAAATTCACAAATGATCCTAATGCAATCGCAATGCCATATGTTGTTTTCAGTCAGTGGTGGGAATTCCCGAAAAAGCCAAATTAAAAATGGGGGAAGGGACCCTTTCAGTTGTGCAGCAAAATTCTACAGCTGTGGCTGCAAGCTGAGACAACAACTGGATACTGCACCCCAGGCTGGGCCAGGCAGCAGCTCGGAGCCCTTCTCAGAAGGCTGAGGAATGAATGGCACACATCGGCGCGCAGGTCTGTGTGCCACTGAGAAGGCCCCTGGGATTTGCAGTCTCAGTAAAGTCTGCACGCCGATGGGCCCTCTGCACTTCTGTTTTGTTACTTTGCATCTTCCATCTCTAATGGACCCCAACACGTTGACCTTCCCTACCTGCCGCACGTGTGTCTACCCTGGACCGTCACACACTGGGCAGGACATGGCGATTGGCTCTTATTAGCGGCTCTTCAATAGCTGTCCAATTAATGAGCACTGAGGGCACATACTTGGCGGCCACTTCTGAGTTATACCTAATTGTGCTTACAGCTGGAGAGGAAAACAAACAAACAAACAAACAAACAAAAACACCTGCTCTTCCCTCTCTTCCCCTCCCTCTTTCCTCCCTTCCTGGGTGCACTGCCTTGCAAGGGCCCGTCTTTGTCATCAAACACGGGGTGCACCCAGTTTACCCCACTCACAGCACTCTCCAAATAGGTGCCTTTTCAATGGCAAAATCCAGTGGAAACAAATTCAGTCCAAGGGTCAATTATGGGCTTATTTTCATATTTATGGATGGAATACTTTTCCTCAAAAGACGCTAATGATAGCCTAATGCACAGGCTAATCAAAACACCAGCCACTGAATGGGAAGAAGCCAAAGGAAGCTCCCGCTGTGCTGTTCTCCCCACCCGGAATGGTTACATCTTGCACAGTTTCCCACCTCAATCTCTTTCCAAATGAACACTTTCTAAAATGTCTTGACAAAAGTCAGCATCTCCACAAAAACGAAAACAAAAAAAACAAACAAAAAAAACATATTATTTCCCATTCTCCGCTGGCATAAATGACAGCCTTGAACAAATAACGTCTTTTGGTGTGGGCCTGTTAGCCATCTGTCTTGGAGAACTCTGGCAGTGCAGTCCCTGCAGGTCACCTCTGCCATGCTCTTTCAGGAGTATTTAACACCATCTGGGGCTTTGCTCACCTTCGCTCAGGTGCACTCTTTGTGCCAGATGAATTTGGGGTGATGAGCTCAAAGGTGGCGTTTGCATCTAAGCTGCAGGTTCCATTTAGCCCCGCATACACTGTCAAGGGCACCACGGAAACGTGCATGTGGTACAGCTTCATCATGTCATTCACCAAATTTGTTTTAACTGATCCCAGATTTCACGATCGTCTTACATTTATTTATCTAAAATGTACTTACGTTGTAATTATAAATGCTCCATGAAACAATTACCAGTACGGAAGATGCATGTGTAAGTTTGATATTATTGGGCGGGCGTGGTGGCTCATGCCTGTAATCCCAGAGGAGGCCGAGGTGGGTGGGTCACACAAGGTCAGGAGTTTGAGACCAGCCTGTCCAACATGACGAAACCCCGTCTCTACTAAAAATACAAAAATTAGCCAGACGCAGTGGTGCACACCTGTAATCCCAGCTACTCGGGAGGCTGAGGCAGGAGAATCGCTTGAACCCAGGAGGCGGAGGTTGTAGTGAGCCAAGATCGTGCCACTGCACTCCAGCCTGGGTGACAGAGAGAGACTCTGTCTCCAAAAAAAAAAAAAAAAGAAAAAGTTATTATCAAGCCATATACTAAAAGAATTGCATAATATTTTTGGACAAATATGAACTGATTCACTGTGTTGCTGGGGCCTATTTTAAAAATGTGCTAACCTCCCCTCATCTTCAAATCATTGTGGCCCACGGATCCTTTATCACGTGGAAGTTCTGTCCTCTCAGCCGTGGAAGTGACACTGTTAAGTGACTTCTTTCCTAATTGTGATTTTTAAGCCTTAAATACAGCCCATGTGCAGCTCTCTTTTTTGCTCCCTGACCTGACCTGTGCTGCTTCTCACCATTTAATAACTAAAATTTTAGATGTAATATTTATATCTACAAATTATCAATGATGTCAACACAGGTCAGCTTTATTTTTGCAAATAAGTACAGCTCCAATTTATTGAGCACATACCCCAGGCCAGAGTCTGCACTAAGCACTTTATGTAGATTATCTCATTTAATCTTCACATCAGCTCCTTGAGGAAGGACATGCTATTGTCAGCCTCAAATTTCAGATGAGGAAACTGAGTCTCAAAGAGGTTACAGAATGGCCAGGTCACATATCTAATCACACAGGTAAGTCAGATTCAGCACAGGATTGACCTGGCTCCAAGGTTAGCACTCTTAAGTGTCACCAAAGCTGCCTTCCATCCTGATGCATGCACAGACATGTGCTGAGCACATTTGGGCCAAGCCCTCCACGTGGCCCAGGGATGGAGAAGCATCTCCCCTTAACCAGGACCTCTCAGTCAGCTGAGGAGGAGATACACAGCCTGCTGGGAGAGCTGCTCAAGGTATTTATAAGATTCCAAAACAGATGACCAGGTGGATGTGCCTGTGATGTCGCCCTGCCTGGCCAAGGGTCAGCTCACGTGTGAAGAGCCTATCATGGGCAGACAGAGCAAAGTGAGTGTGCAGGCTCACCAAGGGCACCCACTGTCCAGGGTTCCCCCTGATACCATCATCTATGAAACAATCAACATTGAACAAGTTCATTTCGTTTTTGGCCTTGTGCTAATTGCCAGAGAATCAGCAGTGTAGTAGTGACCTGGTTACCTTACTTGGCCGAGGTGAAGAGATGCTTCAAATGTGATCAAGGCCCTCCAACAACAGGCTTTGAGTTCATCAAAGGAAACCATCGTTCACAGGCCTGACGTAATCAGGTGAGCCCTTAAAAGGGACTGGAAGCCACAGAGATGTTCTCCTGCTGGCCTTGAAGAAGCAAACTGTCGTGTGGTGGAGAGGCCCCATGGCAGGCAGCAAAAACAACAGGGGCAGCCTCTTGTTTTTGAGGGTGTCAGTTCTACCACACAAACAATCGGATTCAGCCAACCCAAAGCATGGAAGGGAGCACGCTGAGCCCCTGGAAAGATCACAGCAAGGGCCGATGCCTTGATTTCAGCCCGGTGAGCCCCTGAACAGAGAACCCCAGACTTCCTAACCACAGAACCTAAGATTAACAGGTCACCGTTTACTGGAGTAAGTTTGGGATTAATTTGTTATATAGCAATGGAAAACAAATACGTAAGGTCATCAAGAAAAATAAAGAAGCAATAGAAAAGGGTGAGCGGGTCTATGAACAAAGAAATGCTGTGCAGTTCAAGCTCACACCGATGCCACTGAGGTGACACTACCCAGCCTGCAGCAGCTTGCAGCACCCATCCCTGGAAGTGAGAGGAGTGTCATTTGGAGTATGAAGCTCATTTCATGAAATATTGATATTAAAGCAGATTTTGCAATGAATTCAATCTAGACTCATTTTAATGAAAAGAATTGTAACCAAAATATGTGACAATCATCTCCCTTAGGAAAACTTTCCTAAAACTTGAAAGCTTCTGGTGTCCTGGCCTCTTGTGTGATCCCGGCTAGAGCCCCCATGACTCTATGTTTAGCCAATTTGCAGAATTTAACCTGTAACTGTAGTCTTCATGTTGTTTTCTAATATTTTTGAAAATAACAAACATCTAGCAGGAAATGTTGGTTCAATGAATGAACATATGCATGGATGAGATTTTAGGAGGAAAACTATGTCTTTGCTTCTAGGTACCTTGAAATTGAACACAAACAATGAGTTCACTGGAAGCTGCAGGAGGCCAGAGAACATGTCTGTCATCATCACCATAAATGATATTGGGCTCCTAGCCCACCACCTGCCACATGGGGGACCCTCATTTTGTGAGCCTGTGTTCACCAACCAACCTCATTGACTGAGGCTGGTGGAGCTAAAAGAAAGAAGGGTGAACTAAGTCAAGATTTAAGTTAAGACAAGCAAAGACTCAAACAGCTGAAAACATGGAAGTGCACATAGCTGGTGATGATGAAGGCAGGGTGAAGTAGTTATTTAGTCCAAAAGTAGATACCAAATTGAATAACTAAAGGATACGCAGTCTGGAACATGAACTGAACATCACCAAAATACCAAACACAAAACAATCACAACAGTCCCAGAATATGACCTGATATTTCCTTGATTATCCAGATCAGGGGGCCTACTGAAATCCTTTTGATTTCAACATGGCAGAATGAAGACTGAAGCCTGCTGGATCTGCCATCTGTTGGATTCACCTGTTGGATCTGCCTTCTAAACTCAAGAGGGAGTCATGGACTTGCTCTCCACATCCTCATTCCAACCCAAGGAGAGGAGCTAGGATTCGGGTCAGGGCCACACATAATAATGTGGTTTCAGTGAGACTTTTGGTGAATGGAGGAAACAGCCCATAGCTTCTGGTTCTCTGAGGAGTACCTGTCCCAGGAAGCCTAAGCAGGAATCTGGCGGGGCTCCTGGTGAAGAATGTAGGGTTTCCGCCTGTTTCCTCAAGGCCAAAGGAATCCTCTTGACCCTTGTACATTCTACTCTAGCTGCCCTGGCCAGCCCAGTGAGGCCCGTGATTACAACAGTACGGTAAGAAAAACTGTTCATTGGCCAAGTAACCTCTCTGCACATCTTTTTTGGAAATCTGTGCTGTGAGTGGGTGAAGGACATAGCAATTCTGGATTCCAGCCAGATATCTATTTGTTTCTACCTTGGACAGTCAATCCAAATCTTTCATGACTTACTTTCCTCTTGTCTAGACCCTTACTTTCTTCTTGTCATGGAGCTGAAAAGTGGTGGTAATGGAGGACACCCCAATGGAGTTGAACCTTGTGAGGCAACTAATATGTTATTCTTCCAACTCAAACGTATGATTGATCTCAGGTATCCACCAGTGCATTTGCTGACTTATCAACTTGAAAGAGACATTCAAAAATGCCTTTCTTGATATTTTTGTGAACAAGAGATGAGAGAGGAGAGCTGTCTAATAAGGTGTGTTTGTACTTGATCGAGCAAGTCTAATGACAATGCAGTTTATTAGGCCCCTTCCACATATTGAGCACGGAGGGAGGAACATCCCATGTGTTTTTATAATTTTGATGCACAAAGAAACTGAGGTTCACGCAATAGTCCAGCCTTCAGCCTCTGAATCCCAGGTTCTCTCCACAACAGCGTGATGCCAAAACAGTACAGATTAACGATGGATCACCGTCCACTGCGGGGCAGCTACCTAGTGCCTGGTGCAAGCTCACCATGTCCTTTAACGATGGATCACCGTCCACTGGGGGGCGGCTATCTAGTGACTGGTGCAAGCTCACCATGCCCTTTTCCATACTTCTGTGCAAAACTTAGGTAAGGATATTGGTGTCATTACAAATGATACCAAGCTGGGACCAATCTCCAGCATTTTCAAATAAAACAAACCAAATCTAAATGTAAAGCTTGAGAACTTAGGTCCAAAAACTCAAAAACACAAGTATGCAATTCTCCCGATGTGGTTCAACACCAGCACACGCATCCGAAACTTGAACACCTCTAGTTGAGAACCCCCCATGTGTCAACAGTGTGATGCGGCTGCCCATTAGCTGATTTGAAGGGCAGGATGGTCATTTCTTACTCTCTCCTTCTGTCCTGTTAGGACCATCATTTGGAAGTCAAGGTTGACTCCAAAGTGGGAGGACACCAGACCCAGCTGCTCACTGCAATTCAAAGTATTGCGCCTCTCCCAAACCCTGTCACTGAACAGCAATGCATGTGGGCAGAGGGTTTACCACTGCATACAGAAACGACTGCCACAGCAGTGTTTTAAGGAACAAGACAGGATATCTCCCTTTAGCAGTGCAGCCATCAAATATCAAGCCTGAAACTGCATTTGTGTGATAAGACTTGAGAGAAGGTGGAATGGCACGGTGTGAAATGATCTGATAGCACGAAAAATTGTTGTTAGGAGGTGTTGGCACTTGAAAAACAACACATCTTGTTCCTGTTGGCTCCAGCCCACGCTTACTCCAAGGATATTCTGCCATGGTCCTATTTGGAAATCTTCAGTATTGAGCGGATAGTGAGAGAACATGCACCCTAACAGCTGCCCTTTCCTTACAGACAGACACAGCGTTCTGTTAAGTGGCTTGAGCAGACATATTTGCTATATGTTTTCGTCTCTTAAATTTCATTTTATTTTTAGCTGACAGATAATTGTGTATATTTTCAGGGTACGATGTGATGTTTCATTACGTGTATACATTGTGGAATGAACAAATCAGGCTAATTAACCTACCATCACCTATTTTTTCGTGTGGTATATGTACACAATGAAATACTACTCAGCCTTCAAGAAGCAGGATATTCTGCCATTTGTAACAACAGGGATGAAACTAGAGGACATTATGCTAAGTGAATTAAGCCAGCCACAGAGAGGTAAGTGTTGTATGATCTCACTGATACGTGGAATTTTTAAAAAGTTAGACTCATAGAAGCAGAGAGTAGAATGATGGTTACTGGGGGCTGGGCAGGGTAAGGGGGTAGACAGGTAAAAGGGAGAGACTGCATGTTTTTGGATTTATTTTCTACTCTAATATTTGAATACACCGTTTCTGTGCATGTACACATAACACACACACACACAAGAAGGAACTCGGAGTCTGTGCTCAATTGTCCTGATGAGTGAGAATTTCTAACATGCAAATTCCATTTGAGTAAAGTTTACCAAAAACAAATGGCAACGGACGCAGCTCAAAGTTTAATATCTATTGAATCATTTCCCCTCATTCCTGGCTTCTCTTCTGGAATATTCTATGGGGATTTTTTGTTGTCGTAATTGTTTTAAAGCTCCGAGGGCTGGGAAGAGTAACGTTTCTCTCGGGCAGATTGGCTGTGACATGTGTTCATATGTTCTTGATCATCACTTTCAGCTTCCCGCCTGTGACTGGTGGATCTTTTCTCGTTACATCAATTCCTCCGCTTCTCCTGCCTCCCACCCTTCGTTCCTCAGTGCTGAACCTCTCCACCTCTGTTCCCACCCAAGGCAACTAAAACTATGGCATTCAGCGGCCTTCCTTTTCTATCTTCTCTGTAAATACAAGCTTTGAAGAGCGCACTACTTCCTTGTCTAGGAATAACTTACGATTCTTCCTAAGTTGGGAGCTTTTAGCACGCTCATAGGAGACAGTGAGGAAGTGTGGTGTGTGTGTGTGTGTGTGTGTGCATGCTCAGAGGAGAGGGGGGTGGGAGAGAGAAGTACAGAGTACCAGGAATTATCTATGCATAAAGAAATTAAAAGAGAATATTTTCCAGAGCAATTGAAGCCCATCTCCTGAACAATGACGACAGCTCCTCATTTTCGACAACAAAAGAGGGCACGTAGGAGTCAGCTCATTAGAATATCTGTGGCTCTTTTCTGTTCTCTCTGCATTAAGCCCCCATAATGTCAGTTGTCACTTATTAATGACAATTAACTAGTAATCAGCAGTGAGACTCTTCGAGGTGGTCTTTGCCTGACAGGTGAAGAAAGAGAACATTGCGCAGTGCCACACGGTGACATGGAGCCTTCAAAGGGAGCACGGCATTTCCATAAATTATTTCAGAAAGAAAATTTCTTTTATACATTCTCTCTAAAGCTTAAGGATCTTTAACCCTAGAAAGGCCACACTCCCATGCTCTTTCTGTGATTTTTTTATTCCTTACTGAACAAAATCTTCAATCTACAATTGTGGTCACTGGGCTTCCCACCCTCCAGTCACCTTCATTCCTGCGCATTTACTGATTCCACCTGCTTAGTTTTAGTTGGGTCCACGTGCGAGGCACGGTCTGTGATGTCCACTGCTGGTGCACAGCCCTAGCGAGCTCCAGCCCTGAGGCAGAGGGCTGTGCTTGGAGCATTTCACGCTGCCTCGCTGGCCTAGTGGCCCAACTCTGCCTTCCTAGTCTTGGGCGCTGTCTCTCTCCTGCAGGTGGATCTATCTGCTCTTCCCTCATTCCTAATACAGGTGACAGAAGGGCCACAATCTTTGAGAATCACAATGGAAACCACAAACCCAGTGACACCCAAAACGGTTCTCCAGCCTGTCTAACCTGTACAGGGCCTGCCCCTCTCCTCCCGAGTCTCAGCTTTCCTCCCGCTGTTCTTCATCCTGATCCTGAGACATAAGGAGACAGTGTCCCCATCCCCCTGCCCTGCACACACAGGTGAGGCCATATGGACGGAGACGGACTGCACAGGCTCTTACATGCTCTCGCATGGTTCTGTTCTCCCGGCTTCTCTACAATGCTAAAGCGCTTGGCTAACCTAAAGGGTTCTGTAAAGTGGGGAGTTTCAAAAAGAAAACATTCGGAGGGTGAATAAGAATGCTAAATATTATCGCTACAGGATAAATGTGTTTATCTTGTCTTTGAGGAGTTCAGGCTTAAGAAATGCCAAATCTGGCCTTGGGAAGAGATATGATGATACCTCACTGTGGAGAGAGTGAAAGCAGTCAGGGTGCTACCTGCCAGGAGTGCATGGAGCAAGTGCATTGCCAATTTCACTTAAAAAAAAAAAAGGGTTATTCATGTCAAAGCAATGCAATTAGCATGGAAACCATTGGCACAAGGAATGATATCCAAACCAGTCTCTGAAACACCAGACTTTCTATTTCTGATGTGGGATTCCAGTCTTAAAAAGGTAAGCCACCAGAAGCAGGAAGGTAGGAATACACTAGTTGGAGTGTCTCCAAAAGAAGCACCAAATTCATCTTTAACGCTGTGATCAAAACTGAAATTTTAAGAAAAGCGAGAGGTCATCCAGACATAGAAACTTTGGGACTCCTTTTTCATAAATCTGTTGTTTTTCTCTGCAAAGTTTTAGTGACAAGAACTGGTGGTGCCTCTCTGCAGCTTTCCTGGCTTCCTTAGGAGAATTTTGTGATACTACAAAGCTTCCATGACAACAAATAAGATATTACATAGTGTGAGGCTCCAACTATCTAACCAGAACTTAAAGACAAATATTCATGTTACATTTAAGAAAACAGTTACCATGCAAAAGATTGTCATTTTAAATTCCCTCCTATTTAAAAAAAATATTTTTCATCATAACCTGAAGTTTGGACAAAGCCCTTTCCATCAGATTTCTGCTTGCAGATTATTTTAGAGTTTAATGCTATTAGTTTCCACTAATGGATGAAAAAAATTATGGAAAATGGAATGTGTCCTAATCAATATGTCTAGAGTCCAATTTTGAGATGTGGTCATTTATTATGCATTCAACAATGCAAAAACCCATGGTTCCACTAAATAAGACCAATAATTGAGCTCCCCATTCTGGAATCTTGTGTATCCATGTGAATGATGTGTGAATTTCACAGCTCTAAAAGAATAAGGATGGGAATATCTGGGAGGAAAATTAATTGCTTTAAAAATGGAAATTAGATTTTACTAATTTGTAAATAAACATATTACAAATGAAATGCAAGTATTTAGGGCATTACTGTCTCTTAAAGTTAAATAAAAACAGAACTAAATATTGCTTTCTAAAATTTTAATGACATAAAAGTCAAAAGTTGAAATGGGTATGTTTAATCAATCATTAATTAACATTAATCAATTAATGCCCAATCATTAATCAATTGGGCATAATGACATGAACGCTATGGCTTAGAAATATGATTGAATGTATAATTTTAAACTACATGGTAATAAATTATTCCCAAATGCCCATCCTTTTTGGTTTTTTTACCACACCGTGCTTACCACACATCCACATACTCTGCTGTTCTACAAGGAGAAAAGAAAAATTTGTTTAGTTTGTTGCAGAAAATTGGAAAAATTACTCTGAAAACATGCATAAATACATTAAAATGTATCTAAAGAAGAAACATTTACTGAAAGGAGAAAAATGTTTTAATCTTAGGACCAGTCGGGGTTTTGTAACAGCCCATAGGAAACCCAGTTGTGTATGAATTGATTGGATGAATTTGGCTAATGGTTACAGTTATACGAAATGGGCTTTTCCTTATTATTTACCTACTTTAGAAACTGGTGTTCCCAATGCCTCTGCCCCCAGTTCCTTGCCACTAATGTACTTTTGGTCAAACAAGCTTTCAAGGAAAAATATCCCTGCAAGTTCAGCTTTGTTCAGAATGCTTCAGTCTTAAAGACTTTCTTTTAAATTCATCTGTAAGCACTGCATTCTAACCAGAAAACTACATTTTTAGCTACTATTTAAATATGATGTGTGCCATATCTCAAATGTTTTCACAAAATATGATCAAATATGTGGGCCCACTGTTTCTACTGTCTGTTCAAAGTAAAATACACTCTACACATCACCAGACAGCCTTTATACCAGTTGGATCAAATTGTAAACATTTTTGGGTGATGTAAGAAATAATGACTGACTAGTTACTGGTTATCTGAACACTTTTGGTGAAACACTATCGCTCTTTACGAAAGAAAATGAATCCCACGTACTCTTCAGCGCATCCTGGTCTTATTCAAGGTAACATGCCTCCTCATCATCCTCACCCTTTGCTTGTTGGCCTCTGCGTGTGGCTATCAAGAATCTGGGTCAAAGATACCAGGGGCTTAGCAGGGCCCTTGAATTTCAGCTCTGGAACAAACTCACCTATGGGAGATATTCTGACACAGATTTAAAAGTAGTCCCTCTCTCTTGACTTCTAGGTCTAATCCAAGTGTTTTTATTTTATGGAGTCTAAGTGATCAAATCTCATCCTACTAGGGTGGTGACCACTCTATTTTGAGATTATCTTTGTTTTGCTAATCGATACTAATTGCAAATCAGCAACAGAAGTCATAAAATCGGAGAATCCTCTCCCTGTGAGCAAGTTGGGAAATTTGAAGAGAGTGCAAAAGTACATTATTCACTTGAAGTCTCTGGGGACCTTTTAATGAGACACAGCTTTGTGGACGAACAAGGGGGAACAGACCTGGAAAATAACTACCCTGTTCTAGTCCCACATCCACAGAGGAGCCGCACGGTCTCAGTTCAGTTCTTTCTCTCCTCTTTGCTGTTGTGTTGTCTGTGGCCACTTGAGTTTAAATGAATCATTAAGGCCAGGCAGGCTGACTCACGCCTGTACTCCCAACAATTTGGGAGGCCGTGGCAGGCGGATCACTTGAGCTCAGGAGTTCGAGACCAGCCTGGGAAACATGGTGAAACCTCATCTCTAAAAAAAATACAAAAATTAGCCAGGCATGGTGGTGTGTAACTGTGGTCCCAGATACTTGGGAGGCTGAGGTGGGAGGATCGCTTGTGTCAATGAGGTCAAGGCTGCAGTGAGACAAGATCATGTCACTGCACTCCAGCCTGGGCAACAGAGTAAGACCCTGATTTAAAATAAATAAATAAATAAAATCATAATTAATGTAAAAGTACTCCAAAAATCATACATGTCCTCGGATGATTCTTTTTTAAATAACATAAATGAACAATCAACATTAAAAATATTATACATGAAAACATCAAGATTAAATTGATTAGTGAAAACGGCCAAAAACTTAAAAACATCAAACCCTTGTATTCACACGGCAAAAGTGTGTAGAAAGTCATTCTCATGCAAGTAAGTGTGTAAACCAGTGCAAGTTTTCCTGTGTGTGATTTGACCATGTGCATCAAATCACATTATGATGCAGCGACTTCAATTCTAGGTATTTGTTGTAAGGAAATAATAAAAAATATTCACAATAATATTGAGTGGAATTTTTTGTACTCAATATTTCTAATTGAGAAAACTTGAAAAATCTAAATGTTGCTTTTAAAATTATAATAGGGAATTGATTAAATAAATTATAGTACAGCTCAATAAGATTTAAAAATCCTCCGTATGTAATGAAATGACAAAATAGACATTATCTACTGTCAGGTAAAGAAGAAGCAAGGTACAAAAAGTATGTTGAACACGATCTCTAGTTTGTAGGAACATGGAAAAAAGACGTTAGCACTAAAATATTAACAGTGATGCTTCTCTAGATGAAAACAATAGTTTTTTATTAACTTCATGTTTATTTTCCAAGTTTTCTACAATGACCATGTATCACTTTTGTCATAAGAATAAAAGTTACGTAAAAAGCACAAATTGTCTCCAAAAGAGATTTTACTTTTTGGTACCTTTTAAGCTAACAATTCAATAATTAGCTTTCAATGGTATCTGCTATCTTCAGATAAATTATAATAAAATAAATAAGAAATTTTCCCTTGGAAAAAAGCAGAAACCTTTGTTTGCATGTACAGGTTTCTGAACATTTGGAAGTAGGTTAGCCATGCTTTAAAGTTAACAGTTTTTCAAAGGCTGTCAACTATAGAAATGTCAAATCAGAAACCTTAGAATTTTTAATCACCTTTTTGCGTACACTGCCTAAAAAAGTTTGTTGCACTTACATAAACCATGGTCTGTCATTATTTCACAGGTTTTCTCTCTCTTTAAAAACTGACTACCTATCAAGCAACATCCTCACCCAACACACATTTGGGGAATACCACAAACTTTAAAAAAATTCTACATTTGAAGGAAAAAATACATGATTAGTTATTAACTCCAAGTCTCAAACTGCAAATATGAGTGCAAATCAGGGTGATGCCTGCATGTGCATGATGACCACCAAGCCAAACCACACTGCTGGACTGAGAAGCCACTTGCCCTCTCCCCGGCCTCCTCGCCAGCATCCCGCAGGCTGGGGCAGGTGGCCGACTCTCTCCAGGTGCCTAGGGCCATTTTGTCCCCACACCACAGAAGATGAAAATCTGTTCCCTGGGGCCTACTTAGGAGGCCGAGAGGACCCAGTGCCATGTGTGGAGTTCATTTGCTGGGACACACAAAACTACACGAAGTGAAGGGTGGACACGTTTCCTCGGACATCAATGAAGGAAGGGGAAACGTGTCAAGTAAATCTTCAGATTGTAGGTATCCCAATCCTTCCCTGGATTATTCAATGCATTTGTATCCTTACAAATTGAGTTTCTGTGTTACTAAGTGTACCTGTATTCAATTGAAGTTGCTACAGAATCATAAAAACATCTTTCAACTTATTTTCTCAAATCCAGCAGACCATGGGGTGGTTACATTTTGCCATCCACAAGGGCTGCAGTGGGAGGTGATGAGCAGCTCTGGCTGCTCAGCTGCATCCCACGTCCCCCAGCACCATCCTGAAGCCTTGCCTCTAGCTCCCTACCCCGTAGGAGACACCCTGCCTCTGGGTGACAGCAGAGATCCCCACCTGGGGCAGATCCCAAGGCCTGTAAGAAGGCGTTCAGAGTGTGGTTCTGCAGCAAAAGCTTTTTGGGCTCAAAGCCCATGTTTAGTCATTTAGTCGTTCGTAAGCCATGTGGCCTTGGGTCCATTCCTCAACCCTGCTGTGCCTGGCTCACCTGTAAACTGAGCATGAAAGTAACAGAACCCGCCACATACAGTTGTGAGGAAGGAATGAGTTCATAGGTGGGAGGTACTTCGAATTAGTCCTGGGCACAGAGGAAGCACTTGACAAATACTAGTCGGGGTCACCACGTTCATTATCACCATCAGTGGTATGATTAAGATAACCTAGTCTCCTACGCACTGGCTGCAACGTAGCAATACAGTTGGTGAGTTAGGAAGAAAAAAATTTAAAGGAAAACCCCAATTCTATGTCTATCCCCAATGATCGGAACTCAAGTTGCAAGCCGCTTTAAAATGACTCCGTGCTTAGCTGCACACTGGGACTGGGTCCAGCGACCCCCTTCTGGGGGGCGCTCACCTCCCTTTGTACCACTTCACCTGCTGCTGCTAACACTTTTGCTATAAGGGTGAAATCACATAATCATATGTTTGCAGGTTTGTGGTAAAATAAACATAACTTCAAAGGATTATTATGCAAAGCCCCCACACCACTGCCATAAGCCTAATTGTTATTCTTCTCTGTCACCCCTTGAGCCCAAAGTACATAATCACCCAGTAATTGAACTGAAATGTCTAAATGGCTGAGGCTCCTAAAGGACATAGCTATTTACCAATGAAAAAAGTCAGAAAAATTTAGCAAACCTCCCTGCGCTCTGCTGCGTTAGTACAAAAGACTGTGTAAATATGACCCACCTGGACCTGCTCCTCCTCCTCAAATCATTAATGGAAACAGAACAATCCTTGCTGTCACGGGGCAATGTGAGAGAAATAATTAAAATATCACAATTGCTTAGCTGCTTCTGAACAGAGCGGTGTAAGCTCTAACCTTTCTCAGGATATAATTTTATGAAAATTTAAGCAAAAGCCAGAAAAGTAAATTTTCCTGGTCGTATCATTATGTGCTTCTGGGGCTGGAGGGAGATGCCAGGGGGCCTCAATGTCAATGCTTCCCTCAATACAGACTGGGGATGGGGGTCACCCTGGAGGATGGGCGTGTTCATGGCAAGGGTCCTGGCATTCTCAGTAGAGCCCACCGTGCTCTAATCTGCAGAAAGAAGCCTCATTTCAAACACTGAATACAACAGCAGCCAGTTTTCTTTTTAAAATTGTATTTTTAAAAGCTCAGAAATCAGGTTTTCTTCTTTGGAGTAACACAGAACTAATTCCAGGGTCCTTAGGGTCTTTGCTGGTGGAGTAAGCCCTACCCCTCTACTCCCATCATTAAATCTCTGGATAGACACACAGGTTAATTATACATATTTTTAAATTTTGCAAAGGATTCTCTGAAGGACGCATCTCAGCCCACCTAAGTACAAAACAGCCATCACTCAATGGCTAAACTTGGCAATCCTTGGCACCCAGTGGAGTTAAAAATTTTAATTATCATTTTTTAAAACGCAATACTTATCATTTGAATGAAACATGTCAGCACACAAATCATGAAATGATGATTCTGAATAGAATTTTTGTTGGTTGATTGCATAAGCAATACCTCTTGTTGCTGAAATAACATCTCAAAGGCAAAATAATGACGACATGACAATCCGTGTAAATCAAGAACTGCATGTGGGTTTATTTTACATCTGAGAAAACAGTGGATTTAATTGTGTGAACCAAAATGTACTGTACAATATTAATGATAGAACATCAAAATGTATAATTAATAGTGCATTGCTTGCTTTGTTTTTATGTATTTTTGTCTGACAGTCCCTCTGAGTACATGCATCTGGAGAGATGCAGGTGCCAGTAAAAGTCCTCTATTTAAATCAAGCTGCAGGAACTAAATTTTATTCAAAAATTGTGGTTTTACATTATATACACAGAAATTTAATATAAAATGACAATATAAAAAGTTAAAAGAGAAAGCATACAGCCAGAAGGTACAAAGAAAGTTGAAGAGATTAAAATGGTATGATATGTAACATACAGGAGTTTTTAAGCTGATGCCGGCAATTTACAAGGAAAGGACTCCAACGTTTGCCCCATTGTTTTTCATTTACCAATGCAGCACGCTATAGAAAGGTCAGCTTGTACCAAAGCTTACATTTGTAAATAACTATAAACTGCAATATTTTACAGGAAAAAAGAAATAGCATTTTTACACATTTTTAAATAATAGCTTGCATACTTTTTTTTTTTGCCGAAAGTGGCATTTTTCAGCATCCAGAGGGTTTGGGCATAGTGGCGAGTGGGGTATCTGTTGTTGTTGTTTTTTGTTTTAGACATGTAGAGGTGTGGCTTCCGAACCCCGTGAGTCCTAGACAGCTTTCTATCTTCCCACAGCTGCATGCATGTTTCCTCACAAACCAGTTCTGCATATAAAAGCTCATTTTTTAATTATTAAATAAGTTTTGTGTCTGACACAGCTTTTGATCTGAATGAAATGCCTTTAAGCCTTTTTTTCTTTTTTCTTTTTTTTTTCAAGTGAAAGGCACAGAAATGCAATTACAGTCCTCAAAGGGTTAAATTTGACACTACCAGGTTCTATGACCTTTATTGTCATGGCAACTTCATCATTTTAGGATGTCTTTTTATCACTGTCATTTGTGTCTTTCTTTACTGCTAAATAATGTCTCTGGGTAGTGTGCCCCACTATTTCCTACAAAAGATAGCTTAACATCAAGAACAGATGTTGAAAATAAAGGTCAGACTTTGACTCACGGAAAAAGAAAAATAACATGCACAGATCGGACAGAGAGCATATAAATATACAAAATATGTGTAAGAAAACCAAGGTCCAGAGAGGCGGGCCAGCAACAAAGGAAAGACTGATTTTAGAGGCTCAGGCCAGGCCTAGTGCAGCTCGACAACGTTTAGTGCAATGTTCCGCGGTCTCTTGCATACCTGGACGCTACTGTTTCTCCAACTCAGTCACATAGATCAGGTGGTCCTCGGGAGACTTGCCGTGGGTCTTACTGAGGTGCAGTTTGACTGCGTGCTTGCTTGCGAAAGTCCGGTTGCAGAGCTTACATTGGAATGTGGAGCCCAAGTCTTCCTCGGTGGCCCCCAGTGGGCCCAGAGTTTTGTTGGTGAGGACTTTCGAAACATTCTGCTGTTCTTGAATCTGATTGAGTGGCAGCTTGGAGAGATCCTTCAGGCTGAAGCCCAAGTGCGTCTCCAAATGACTTATGTATGTAGAAGCAGTTCTGAACTGAGAGGCACAATCGTTGCAAAAGAAAACAGGATGCCCTGTGTCCAGGTTCTTTAGGAATTTCGTTCCCCCTGTCCTCCTCAACTGGTACTTCACATTGGCCAGCCAGTGGCTGATGGTGGTCATGGAGAGGCCGGTAAACTTCGAGATGTGCACCCTCTCCTGCGGGCCCAGGTCCGACATGATGTACTTGCCCTCTGTGGTCTCCCGCAAGCTCGAGGCGAACTGGGCCTGCAGGATGAGCAGGTGCTGCGGGTTCCAGTTGGACTGCCGGCCCTTCCTCTTGTGGACCGGTGACAGCTCGTCCAGCGCCTCCTCAAAGCTGCTGCCATCAGCGTCGGACTTCTCCGAAACCGTGGAGGGCGTGGAGGACTTGGGCGTCAGGCGGCCTGTGAGGTTTTTCACCATGTCGGAGATGTCCATGAGTGCGCTCTCCCGCAGAGGTGATGCCACCGAATCGGCCACGCTGGACACCAGCGGCTTGTTCTTGGACTTGGTTAAGTCAATGGGCTGGTCACTGTTTTCGTAGTAGTAGCGGTCGATGGCGTCGGCCTGCTTCACAGGGGTGGCGGGGTACACCGGCTTGTCCAGCATGCTGTTGCTGATCTTGTACAGCATCGCCAGCGGGTCCAGCGAGGGACTCACGGGCTTGGACACCTTGCCCAGGTGGGTGTTCATGATGGACTGCAAAGCGCTCAGCGGGTTGATGAAGGAAGGCTCCGGTGAGTGGTCCGTGATGATCCCCAGGTTGTTACAGCCGTTGGTGACCTTTGCTCTGAGAGGCTCTGTGCCATTTGGGGTGTGACCATCCAGCGGTCCCTCCTTTTTGGCCTTCCCAGTCTCGGCCTCAGGGCCCTTCTTCTGTGGTTTGCCGCTGACTTCCTCCGTTTTAGGGAAATCTTTATTCTCTTTTGCTACGGGGGACGCAGCCTTGGCCGGGGAGCTCTTCTCCTTCTCAGGGGGTCTCTCCTCCTTCTTGATGTTGACCTTGCCCGTGACCTTCTCCACCAGCTCCTCCATGGCAGACACGTTGCTCTTGTGCGGTGGGGGCGTGAGGCTCCCCGGGGAGTGCAGGAGGGCGTTGTGCTCGGCGGAAGACAGCGACTTCACACCGCCAGCGTAGGACGGCTGCACCTGCACACTCTGCACGGCCGCTGGCAGTGGCTTCACGGTGCCCGGGAGCTGGTAGGCCGCGTGGATGCTGGGGTAGCCACCCCATGAAGGCGCACCATTCTGAGCTTTGCTAATGGCTGTGGAGACGGTATTCTCCAGGGACTTGAGAATGTCCAGCCCTCCCTTGGGGCTGTCGTCCAGGTCTTCCTCGCGCAGGTATGGGTACAGGGTACTGGGCTCAAATTTCTCCGAGCTGTCCTCACTCTCCTCCTTGATCTTCTCCGCATCGCCAGCCACGGGTGGCTTCTCCTTCTCCGGCTCTTTCTTTTCTTCAGAAGTCGTGGACCCCGTGGGAGAGTCAGGCTGCTTTTTGATGCTGGAGGCTGGCAGCCGCGTGTGGGTGGTGGGCGGCAGTGGGATGGACTGGATCTTCTCTTCCACCACAGGGTCCAGCACCAACTGCTTACCCTTCTTAGAAGCCGAGGTGGTCACTTTCAGGAAGTGCCCGGTGACCATCATGTGGGCGGTGAGCTGCTGCAGGGTGTCGTGGGAGCTGCCACACTCCATGCACTTGAGGATCTGCGCCTTGCGGGCCTCAAACTGCCAGGTGTAGCTGGCGCCATTCTGGTAGCCGTAGCGGTTATTGGGCGTGACATACGGGTTCGCTGCTTTCTGATCCTTGGCTGACTCACCCAGGGCCACCTCTGCGGCCATTCCTGCTGGCTCAGGGGAGCAGGGGGGCGCCAGGTCCTGAAGCGCCCGCTTTTTGGTGGAGGGGACCAGTTTGGTGATGGCTGGCACTGGCTCCTTCAGAGGCACTTTCTGGTAATGCTTGGTTTTGATCATGTGGACGCTGAGGTCCTGCAAGGACTCGAAGGAGTGTCCACAGTACATGCACTTCAGCACCTTCTGGGCGTCCTCCTTCCCCTCCATCTCCATCAGGGAGCGCTTCCTGGGCTTGGACCACCGCTTGGTCTTCTCGGAGTCCTTGTCCCTGTTGTCGTCGCGGTAGTGGCCTGTCTCGTTCATGTGCACCGTCAGTTCCACCAGCGTGTCATATGCGGCACTGCAATCTTTGCACCGGAACTTGCTGGCGCCGGTGAAGACGGAGCCGTAGAGCTTGTTGTTCTGGCGGTAGAGCTGCACGGTGCTGAACAGGCTGGGCTCAGGAAGCAGCCCGTACGAGGACGTCTGCTGCAGCGTCTTGGCCAGTGCAGCCTGGTGCCAGTCGTACCCGGAGCTGCTGCTGGTACTGGTGGTACTGCTGTGGCTGGTGCTGGAGCTGCAGCTGGTGCTGGGCGTGCTCGTGGGGGGACCAGTGGTGCTGGCGGGGCAGGTGGGGGGTGTAGGGGTGGGGGCGGAGCTCTCCTTCTGGCTGGCATCGTTGGTGCTGGTGGTGGAACTCGACTTCTTTAAATCCAGAGCTAAGCTGGACCAGCAGGACTCGGAGAACAAGTTTGCATACACAGCTTTGATCTGTGCCAGGCTGTCCTGGGGGTACGAGACACTGTCGGGACACTGAGGATCCTCCTTCTCTTCTCGAGAGGAAGAGCCTTTGAAATGGGCTAGCTGGTCGCTGCTCTCGCTGAAGGGCGACCCGTAGCCGGCGTCCTGGTTAGTCGCAGAGCTGACTGGGGAGTTCTGGTAGCTCTGCGCCTCTTTGATCTCCGTCTCATCATTGCACATGTACTCACTTTCCTGAATGTCCAAAGACAGCCCGTCATCCTCCACGTGCTCTTCATCTATTTCTGCTGCCTTCAATTCTTCCTCAGGAACATAAGCTAGGAGAGAAAAATGAAACCCAGTTAGAAGAAGTAAATCATCTTCAAGGACACAGCCTCCCCAGCAGTTAGATATTTAAAAAGATATTTGTCAGCCTAGCTCCCAGGACACAAGGCTACCCCAAGTTTACATATCTACCCCTTCGCAGGAGTTAGGTTTCAAAAGGTGCTGTCCCCTCCTGAGTGTGTCTTTAGCAAAGGGGACTGAACTGGAGGATGATGTTCCGCATTCGTCCCAAAGATGTCAGTTTGACCCTTGCAGTCTGGTGGGAAGGGCAGGAACTTGGGACTCCAGTCACCACCCGCCAAGTACCCCTCCTATAGGCTGTTCCCTCTGTAAGTGACCCAGGAGTCCCCTCATGACTTCCATATGGCAGATACTTGTAAACACCCATCAGGCAGGACCTGGTTATCAATTTTCAGAGCAGGATATTCACAGACAGTATTATATCGTTTCCATAAATAAAAACACTCCTCAATGGCAAGCAATGAAAACACTCTGGTCTTCACCAAAAGCACCAACATGGCACCACCAATCTCCTGCCTGGGCAGAGCAAAGTGCCACCCGCATGGGGCTGCCAGATGGCAAAAGCCACAGTTGTTCACCAAGGCCCAGAGCAGCCTCATTGACTGCAGCCAAAAGCTGGAAGGCACCGAAATGTCCACTGATGGCTGGAGGGATGAACGCGGTGTGGCCCGTCCACACTCAGGCTTGGAAAGGGAGTTCTGACACACACTGCAGCACAGATTCACCTTCAGGGCATAGTGCTCGGTGAAGGCAGCCAGTCACAAGAGGACACGCACTGCATGGCTCACCTCACGTGAGGGTCCTAGAGTCATCACATTCATAGAAAAAGAAAGCAGAATGGTGGTGGGTGCCAGGAGGAGGAGGCAATGGGGATAGAGTTTCCATCTGGGAAGATGAGAAAGTTCTGGAGATGGAGGGTAGTGATGGCTGCACAACAATATGAACGTTCTTAACGCCATGCAACTGCGTACTTAAAATGGTTAAAATGGTCACTTATATGTTACAAATATTTTATCACAATAAAAGCTGTTTAATTACAAAAGCCCAACGGTCCATGCTCCGTCTGCCTACTACAGGCCCACGACTGCACAGCGAAGCGACTTCATGGGCTGAAGGCAGCGTTTCCCAGAGGGGCCTCTGGGATATGGAAGTTGTCCCATGGATGAGGCTGGAGGGTACAGAAACCGAGATGAAACCTGGACTTGTGACTGTAGGACATGTCAGATCCTTCACTATGCAACACATTTTCCTAACTCCCACTGTCTCAGCTTCTTTGACCAAGGCACTTTTACTTACTTTTCCCATCTTGCGGGAACAACTAGCTGGACTAGAGTTCCATCGACAACTTGGGATATTTGGGGTTCAGATATTTTGCAGAAAGTCCCTATTAAAATGCATTCATCTGACCTGAAAGGGGTGTCTCATTAAATATCATCATTCACGATCACATCATCAGAGCCAGGGCCTGAGGGAACACGACAAGGAGCACACACGTTTTCAGGGAGGGCTGCTGGGAGGGACAGAAAAACATCTTGGCCGCCCAAAGGGAGGATGCCAGGGGCAGCGGGGAGCAGTGCAAGAGCCTCAAAACCCGCGAATGCAGGGCTTCAGACTCTAGCAGCAGCCAGCACTCCCAGGCACACACACCATCACACGTGTACACACAAGTACACGCACACACACACACAATGAGAGACGACTGAATTGGTCATGTGGAGAGTCTTCCAGTTCAGGCCAGCCCGAGTGCTTGCACGCACTGCCCTTTTCTGCACACGACAATCTGCGCACCTGTGTTCACGCGTTTCATGGTGGTACGTGGAAAAGCAGCAAAGCCAGGAATCACAATCCTGTTCACACTGTGCTGTGAGTGTGGAAAATAACCAACCATGTAAGACCCCAGGCCTCAACTACAGGCATCAACTTGTGGAGAATGTTCTAGATGATTCTATGACTCCCCTATAAAATATAACGCTCATAAAATTAAAAGATAATTGCCAAGTTCAGGCACATTGTCATTAGCCCGTAATTATTAAAGATTTAGGATGGCCCAGTTCTGAGGGTTCACTGCTGGGACCCAGGGATCCCACTTTAAGAACCACTGGTCAGACTCATCACCTTTGTACCAGCCTGGCCTGGGCCATGTTGGCTTGGGCCACAAGGTGCAGCTCCTCTGTGGACTTGGAGGGTGACTCTGAAGGCTGCAGGATGTGCTGGGCGGGGCAACGCCCAGGGGAGGCAGAAGGCCCAGGTTTAAGATGTTAGCAGGCCTG
Organism: Nomascus leucogenys; assembly: GCF_006542625.1. NCBI lineage: Eukaryota > Metazoa > Chordata > Mammalia > Primates > Hylobatidae > Nomascus > Nomascus leucogenys. Next base: position 4,800,958 of record NC_044384.1, read on the forward strand.
AGCATGTGCTGGCCTTGGCCCCAGGCCCCTCCCACTGTGCGCGGGAGGCCCTTCTATCAGGATCGACTATAGGAAAGGGCCTCACGGCTTTTGTCAACCTATCTTTGTGAAAGGGAGTTTCATGGCCACTAATGCAAAGGAAACGTTTAGCTTGACTTGGATCTGCTCCATTCGGGGAACCCATCACTGCTGGCCCACTGCTCTGTGTGCCTCCGCTCCCGGCCACAGGTGCCTGAAGGCTGCTGCACAGGCTAAACCAGCCCTCCCACGGCCCACCCCACAGCAGGCAGCCAACCTGTGTGTGCTAAGTGACTTTGTGTTCGTCAGCTTGGGCTACCATATCCACATACCGTAGACTGGCTGGCTTGACCAGCAGAACTTCCTTTCTCCCAGTCCTGGAGACTAGAAGTCCCAGGTTAAGGTCTGGCAGGGTTTGGTGTCTGGTGAGGCCTCTCCCTGGCTTGAGGATGGCAGCTCTCTCCCCGAATGGCTCTTCCTTCCAGCCGGTGGAAAGAGAGAGCTCTTCTACTTCTTCTAAGGTCACCTCTGTTGCACGACGGCCCTGTGACCCCATTTAACGTTAATTACTTCCTAAAGGCCCCTTCTCCAAATACAGCCACAATGGGAGTCAGGCCTTCCACATATGAATGATGGAACACAATTCCGTCCATGGCAGGCTTTCATCTCAACTCTGAAAACACAGAAATGGGAAACTTGCTCTCATGCCTCTGGGGTGTGTTCAACACTGACCAATCCTCGTCCCCTTGCTTGGAGTGGGCGCCCACAAAGGATGAGGATCCGGAGTCAGGGCTGTGTCTCAGGGCCTGGCCCAGCATCTCAGGATCACATGGCGATGGCCTCTTCCCACACCATGCTGCACCCTCATGCTCCCGGCAGGCACGGAGCATCATCCAGACCAGGTTCCAAGACAATCCATTCTGCACTCCAGAAGTTCCTAGGCTGAACTACAATGTATCTCATCGCCAATGTGTGTCAGAACAGATTGGACCTCACAGATCCACAGAAGGAGAGGTCCTCCTAAAAAGCCATCCCACCAGCAACATCTTCCCAGCAAGCCATTTCCTTGCGCAGATGTCCACGGCCCTGTGTGGACTCCAGGGAGTGCGGACGTGGCATGAGGGGGTCCATAAAGTCCCTGCCCTAGGGACAGGGACTCATGTCCCAGGGAAGAAGCAAAGCAGGGTGATCAGGCAGCCTGTGACCGGGTAGGGGAAGGACACTTTTGGAAGGCAGGGAGCCCCGTGTGGACCAGGGTGAAGGCTGGGCCCCCACAGGTTCAGGCTCTCCCTGCCTGCACCTAGCATGCCCACCTTCCAGATGCCATCTGGAGGCAGCTTCTCACTCCCCACCCGTGAGCAGCATGTGGCCCTGTCCCTCGTCTCCGGACCGTCGGTGCCCGCTTCCCCCTCCCTGTTCTGAGCTGCCGAATCCCCAGGTCTGCCTCCTGCTCCTGCCCGTTCTTACTGCAGCCTCTCTCTGGCCAACCTCACCTTCTCACCAACCCCAGTGCCTGTGCCCACCACAGCCATGGTCACCCCTGCACACCTGCCAGACAGGCCCATCAGGGAAGACGCCTGTCATGCTGCCCCCATGGTGCTTTCAGGGCCTGGCCCCATGTAGGGCCCATGGAAGGCCCACTGTTCTGACACAGATCTAACGTGACGCGGGTGCTCTACATCACACCTACATTGTGTGCAAACAAAATGACACCCCACCGCCCTCTCCAGCACCCTTCTCCTCAAAACAACAGCACACTTTCTCCTCCTTCTGAATCTTCAGATTCAGATGTTACCAAATAACCCCAAACGAAGAGTATCCGAGGCAGAAAAGCAGCGCCATCCTCAAAGCCTCCTGGTCCTCAGGTCCCACATCCAAACTGGCCCTGCACTGTTGACCAGCTGTGGCCAGAGCCTTCCAATGTCCCCAGATGACCTCCCTCCACTCCTGGTCTGTGACATTCTCCCTTCCAGCAGATGCTGTGCTCCCGACAACCCTGAGTTCAAGCCTTTGTTGAAGCTGCATGTCCCAGGCAGGGCGTCTGGACCCTCACCGCTGCCCCGCCTGCGCCCAGCCCTCCGTGCCCAGCCCGCTCTATCTATCTGGTCTCAGGCAGCCCTTCCCCCGCAGGGGAGTGCCCAGTCTGGATGCCAGCCCTCCCCCACTCTCTGCCTGGTGTGAGCTACTGGGCCCTCCCTCATCCCTCCAGAGAGGCTCAAAGGTCATCTCCTTATGCCACCCTCTCAACCCCCTCATGGAATTCACCACTCCTGGAAGAATCTGGAGCTGTTACCTGTCTGTCCTCTTCATCGAGCTGTGAATTCTTTCACTCAGCTAACACAGCACAGGCTCCTGCGCCTCTGGGTTGAGCATTTTCATCCCATTGCTTCATTTAATTCTCACAACCCTTTAAGCTAAGTATTACTGAAACACCTATTCCACAGGAAAGAAAACAGTCTCGGAGAAGTTGACCAACTTCCCCAAAGTAACACAGGAAACAAATGATGGAAACATGATTTGAAAGCAAGTCACCGACTCCCAGCCCTGGTCTTTCCCCTTTGCCACTATTGGGATCAAGTTATTTTCTTTTGTCTCATTAACATCTAAATGCCAGAGAATATATGGGGTAAGTGTTTTTGAATGAATGACCAAAAGTAATTCTGTATTAAGTGTTTAGCACAGCCATTATGTGCCAGACACAGTGTTATAAATGAGAGAATCTCAAAGAAAAAGAATAAAGGGAGAGAAATGTTAAAACATTGACGCTCTTTAGTCCAATCATTTTATTTTTTGAAGTTAGCCTAAGAAGTTAATATGAAATGCAGAAAAAGCTTCATGCACAAAGATGTCCCTTATACAAGATGTCCTTTTACACACATAAAACTTGCCACGGTCTAAATCTTCAACAAAAGGAATAGTTACATGAACTAGTGTTTATTCCCAGGATGCAGTATCCTTCAAACATGAGAGAGTCTGTTTTAATGACATGGAGAAAGTCATTAAATGAAAAAAGCAGAAGACAAAATTATATACACAGTACAAAGAGAAAATCCTTTTCAAAGAATGTTACAGTGTTTTCTATCTAGATAATAAATACATGGGTTATTTATCATTGAATGGAAGTGGTTCTTCATAAATATATGTATTTTTGAAATCTTCAATCTTTTCAGTTTGGCCAACATGGACTAGCCATTGAACACCATTCCTGGAATGAATTCACTAGAAGCAAACTTTCACGGAACATCTACCAGCCACAGCCACAGCCAGCAGTCAGATCCTGGGAATTAGCGAGCATGGAGAATGGCAGGGCCCAGTCCGGGGCAGGAATGTTGGGAAAGGCTTTATTAATTGTTACTGTGTTTTAATGTAAAAAATGAAAGGGGGGTTGGAACGACTGGGGATGCAGACGGTATCTGGGTTGAGAACATGAGTGGGCTCCTGCCCCGTGCTGCCAGAGGGGTGTCCTGGGCTGCTCTGCCCCAGATGCCCCAGGTCCCTGACCACAGTGGCTGCCTCCCACCATCCTCCTGCTCCAGCTCCTCAATTCCACGGGCACTGCAGGGCGTTCTCCATCCAGCCTTCCCATGGGAGGGGCTGCAGCATCTGACAAACAGGAGGGCCGGTGGCCCAGACCCTTTCCCACAGCGGCTCACACACACACAGCTGTCACCATGCTAGGCCTTAGCTGATGGGGTTTGCTCACTGCTGTCCTTGCCCTCTGAACCGTCTGGCATTTATACTTTTATCATATACTCTTCCAGTTTATTGAATCCCGATGATCTTCTATTTTTCAGCTATTTTACTATTCTACTGTATTCTTTTAGCTCACCATATCTATTTTTTTAACTAGCTAACCTTTCCCCCTCTAACTTACAAGAGATGCGAGGAAGCATAAACCTTTAAGACAGCTGGGAGGACGGCCTACCTTCCACCCCACATCACTGGGCACCATTTCTCACTGGCCCGAACCCGCCCTCCTGACCCCAAGCAGCTCTCCTGTCCCCCTTGAATAAAGCACATCCTCACCATTCTCCCACCACCCCGGTCCAGGGGCCCTGAGGCTGAAGTGCTGGTCAGGGTGGCCTCTTGTCTGAAGCTCTTGTGACCATGGAAGGGAACAGTCTTTGGGACAGCCACAGACATTAGTGGGTACAAGGGACTGAACAGCCCCACAGACAGAGGTGGGCAGGAGGGCGTCCTATGAAAGACTCCATATTAAATCTGTGACTGACTGCCAGCCTCACCTTACCCTCTTCCTCGCATCATTCCAAGACCCTTCGAGGCCTGGCTTAGTTCCAAGGACTCAATAATAACACAAATAATAATAGTAACTGGAGCCACAGCACCACCTCCGGACGACCACCTCCAGCAGCCAGCACTGGAGGACCTGCACTTCTGATCTCCCCTGTCACAGCTGAGTGGCCAAGGACCCTCCCAAGACTCAACCAGGCAGCAGCAGGCCAGGCTCCAAGCAGCCTCTGCCTCCCTCCACGCCCGGTCTTTCACGGTGCACTGAGCTTTCTGGTTCTTCTGCCCCCACAGGCCCCCAGCAAGGGCCCGTACCCTTCCAAAACTGGGGAGCAGGCAGAGAGCACCAGATCCCAGGGCCAGAATCCCTCAGAAGGACTGAAAATCAACAGAGTTTCATTTTAAGAGTTTAGGACCTGGGGAGAAGGCAGCCAGGAGTCACGGGACAAAGCCTGGGAAAGGAGAAATTCCAACCCAGAACCCAGGTGCCTCCAAACAGGAGCAACCCAGCACCTTGGCCTCCAGATTAGGCAAGGAAGGAGTGCTTGGATTTTGCTAAGTCTGTATCAGGGAGGAATGTGCCAAATCACTTTGGGAAGCCAGCCCCCCCCCACCCCACCCCCAGGCTATACCTGTCACACACAGCAAGGTCCACTAATCCACCCTGATGTGTGCAGGGGTGATCCAAAAGGGTGCTCCCCAGGAGCCTGGGCCTGAAAAGACAGTGAACTGGGGTGGGACTGACACCCCCGTGGTTCGCCTCTACGGGGCTTACACTAGCATGGCCACTGCTGTGGTTTCTTTAGTAGAACAGATCCCCCCACCCACCCCCTTAGCGTGGCAGAAGGAGAGAGAGATGGAAGGTATGGATCTGATGTCTGGAGAGCATGGTGGGAGCCCAGGCTCAGATACGTACACACAGTGTGACCCGATACGCTCACTCGCTCCTTGGGACCTCGGTTTCCCCACTGGAACAATCACTGTCCCCACTGGAACAATGTCTTTTGGGGTTATAGGAAGTATTTATGGCAATGACAGAATCATCACCATCAGTATGTGGCCCAACTGTGTGCTTGTCAGCTGCTGTGGTCCAAATGTTTGTACCCCCGCCCTCGAATTCCTCTGTTGAAATCTAACCCCCCACGGTAACGGTAGAAGGAGGTACGGCCTTTAGGAGGTCACCAGGAAAGAGCCCTCAAGAATAGCACGAGTGTCCTTCTTTTTAAAAAGGCTCCAGAGAGCTGCCTTGCCCCTTCTACCACATGAGGACACAGTGAGATGGCACCATCTACATACACAAGGAGGCAGGCCCTCACCAGCTCCCAGATCTGCTGCTGCCTTGATCTCCCACCTCCCAGGTGCAGAACCGTGAGTAATACAAGTCTGTTGCTCATAGTCCACACACAGCCACACAGTCTACGGTGCTCGGCTACAACAGCCTGAGGGAACAAGGATGCCTGCTCCTCCTCCTCCTCCTCCTCACACCCCACAGACTCACAGAATGAATCAGAAAACATCCTGCACACAGATGTGCCATCGTCCTGTGGCTATGGGAACCTGCTTAGCTTCATGCCACTCAAATAAATGGGAACAATGGGAACAAAATGACGATACGCCCATCCCAGGCCAAGCCCATCCCTTCAGTTAAGACTGAAGCTGAGCCAGCATCAGTCTTAACTGTTGTGTAGTTGGTGCTCCGACAGTCAGATGTGAAATTTGGGCCATGGACCGGCTGGGCCCTTCTTGTTCTTGTTTTCTCCATGCCTGCCTTCCAGAGGCTTTGCTGATGATTAGAGCGTCTGCCAAAGAACAGAGGAAGGAAGGGAGAGGTGGGGAAACCCACACCAGGCAGAAATGCTGTTCCTTGTGAAGAGCTCTTTGGAGGCCTGACGGAGGAGGTAGTGGACACAAATGACAGCAATGAGGTCAGGAAACTGTCTACCCAAGCTCTCTCTTCCTCATTAGCACACGTAAGTGAGAGCTGGCTCTGAAAGACGAATGGATGTTCCAAAGTGACAAACACAAACGCAGGTCTTCAGTCCCTGCTTGGTGATTGCCTTACAGTAAATACCAAATTTCACTTTTGTATTGCCACCTGGTGAAACTATACAATCTTACCAAATTACATGTTTATCTAAATCAAACTATTTTGCAGACTGGCAAATGTGATATCCATGAACAGATGGCCATTATATCAAAATACATTTACTCCAAGGGGCCAGTTCACAAAAGGGGCCTCCCCACACCTAAGTGATGAATGTACAGCTTCGACTCATTGTAGAATCTTACGAAACACACTTTCTTCCAAATTTATAATTGATCACTCATAAAGTAACATCACCTACGTTATGGAGAGAGCAGGTGGCTTTGATGAAAGTTAGAATACGCTGGGAAACAAAAAATTCATAGAGAGCAGACCCAGGCAGAGTGTGACCCTTCCTCATCAGGAAAGAAGGTAAAAATACAATATACGTACTAATTTACTAACATCGTTCCGATTTCTTGCAGGAAGACTGACACCCTGCCAAGCAAAGCTGAAAGGCCACTTTTGCTCTGACATGATAGAAAGAAAAATTTTTCTATTACTTTGGCAAATTTTAGTTGCCTGATACCAATCATTAATGTACTGGTTTGTTTAAGCATTTGATTTATAACAGAACTATTTTATTTACTTAAAACCCAATAGATGACGGGTGCACCAAAATCTTAGAAATCACCACTGAAGAACTTATTCATGTACAATGAAAAACAGAAATATAATTTAAATACATATATTTATTATTTTTATTATATATACATCATAAACCAGGAAATGTTAAAAAAAAAAAGAACAATTTTTAAGAATTTCAGAGTCTGCAAATAAAATGACCTAATGGCTTTTCCCAATTCTAATTTTAATTAGGAATCCACAGGTAACTGTTTTTTTTTTTTTTTTGAGACACAGTCTCACTCTGTCGCCCAGGCTGGAGTGCAGTGGCGCAATCTCGGCTCACTGCAAGCTCCGCCTCCCGGGTTCACGCCATTCTCCTGCCTCAGCCTCTCCGAGTAGCTGGGTCTACAGGCACCCGCCACTACGCCCGGCTAATTTTTTTTTTTTCTATTTTTAGTAGAGACGGGGTTTCACCGTGGTCTCGATCTCCTGACCTCGTGATCCGCCCGCCTCGGCCTCCCAAAGTGCTGGGATTACAAGCGTGAGCCACCGGGCCCAGCCAGGTAACTGTTTTAAAACAAACATAATTTTTTCTTTCTCTCACTGCCCCTGAATTCAATTTCAAGTTAAGTGGGGAATAAGAAAACTAATTTAAGACCCTCTTGCTGTTCCCAATAAGCACTTTAGGTGTTAATCTTTTGTCTAGAGTTTGTCAACAATGTACTTAACGAGTAGGACAAATCAGAGCTTAAACCGTAATGTAAAAGATGAAAAACTTTGATTTTCAGTGGTGTCAGGAAGAAAAAGAGGACATTATATGAGAATCTTAAAAAATTAAAAGAAGTTAAAATAAAGTGAGAAGAGCAGAAAGCAAGTGACACTTCTGTGCACCTGAGAGAGCACGTGGCTGTTTGCTGCCTACTGGAGTGCATGTTAACACGTGGTGGAAATGTTCTTTTAGTCCAGAAACCAAGCTAGTCATCCCCAAGACGCGCATACCCAAAGACCTGCACTCAAAATATCAGCCCATTTCAGTTTTTACCCCCACGTCTGGGGAAAGATAAATCCCACCCTGAAGCAGTCCGATGACTCCGGGTCTGCAAACCCAATATGAGCCAACACCAGGTTCCAACTTGGTATTATCTGACCCCCTGAAACTAAAAAAGGACTTTCATCAGCCAGGGTAGGGCTCGCCCCAATGAGAAACATTTAGAAATCCAGAGAGGAGACTTGTGCCTGGCATACCTCTTCAAATGGCCAAAATGAGTGTAAAGAAATGTAACTCAGATTTTTAAGTACCAGCTCATTCTCTGACTACATGCTGCTAGCCATCACCAAGAACTACTAAAAAATGCCACCAAATCTACTGCTGCCTGATAACCCAGTTACCTTCACAGCACTGCATGCTGTACTCTTGCAATACTTTAACACAAAGTTTACTCTAAAAAGGTGAACTTCTACAGGCCTTTCCAAGGGTCTCAGAGGATGGGAGCGAGAGATCAAGGAGTGAAGGGGTCTTCCACAGTCTCCAAAACCCACAAAGGGCTTATGTCTCAGAATATGTCTCCATTTTAAAAGCCAGTAGCTTATTCCCATAAACACACAGGAACAGAAAAGAAATGGGAATGCCAGTCTCTAGGCCATCGTGGCATGGATGTAGGCAAGTGGCAAGGACATGTACCAGGCACCCATGCTGCTACTGATGGGAGACTAGCAGTAACATCCAGCACAGGGTTAGGAGAACTTTTACCTTTAAAAGTGGCTACGGACAGAAATTATTTATCAGTGTGATGAACCATGAGCTAACACATCCTGCATAATTGTCTCTATACTTGACTGGAAACCAAATAGAGGGTAACATAACACCTGACTTTACTTAAATCCTATTAGTAACAATATTTGGTGTCTGGATCAAAAGTTATATCAACACTATCATGACAGAAAATAAAATTCTTTATCTTAATAATTAGGTTTATTTTTACTATTATCAGTGAATTCTCATAATTGCTTTACAAGATGCCTTTTTTAAAAAAAATTACTTTGGCAGAGAGAGAGACAGACAGACAAAAATACAGAGAGATGTAACAACTTACAAGTTTAGCTAATTATTTGTGACAGTCCTTTGTTTTCATTATAAGCTACAATTTTCTAAAAATCTTTTGTTTTCACTATAAGCTACAGTTTTCTAACAATCTGTAGTTCTTATGGGTACAAGTGTACTGGAATGTATTATGATATTTGTAGAAATGCTTATTTCTAGTGATTAACCTATCGGAATATTCTTTACCAGGGTAATGAATACAATCTTTTAGCCTAAAAGATTTTTATGCGAGGCCACTGAATCACAGAAAATAGTCACCACCTCTGCATTTTCTCCACTACACCCTCACCGTTGGCATCACCAGCCCCCCACCATCACCCCACCTCCACCTCACGAAAATCTGATGAATGAGTAAGCTTGAAAATGGTAACTGCTGTATAAAATTCTTCTTTTACAATTACGTATAGAAATAAATGACATTTTTCCCCATCAAATAAAACAAAGACTCCAGATCATCATTTTTGCTATTTCTTTTTGTGTCAAAACAGCTTTGCCATCACTCCCCCACCCTTCCTGAGCCTAGCGCGATGGTGCAGAATGTGACAGTGTGAGCGTGTACAGTGTGTCCTGCCATCGGGGGGACACGCACAGCACCCTACAGACTGCAAGGAACCGTATGAACCAGCAAGCACCAGCAGCCCAGGAGGCGGCGCCGCCGGCCTTCACATGCACGCACGTGTGGGTGGGTGTGGGTGTGCAAGAGTGCACGCGTGTGTGCACACAGGTGTGAGTGTGTGCAGGTGAGTGTGTATATGCATGGGTGTGAATAAAAAATTTAAAATTATACAGGCCCTACCATTCCCAAAATGGAAATGGGACAACTGGATCTGATGGGTAGACTTCGTTTTTTAATTAAATTTTGTTAATATTTTTTGTCATAAAATGTGCCTTCTGGATGCCAATGTGTCCCTGAAGATACGCTGTCATCCTGAGCAACATGAAATTCTGTGTGTTCTAATGTGAGTGGACATTAAGGCAATGTATATGGTCCCTGTTAGAGCCTCATATGACACCAACAGTGTGTGACCTGATGGTTTACAATGTAAATACACACACACCGTCTGAAAAACATTTTCATCTCAAATTGTAATTATATGAGGCACAAACATCGTATCTTTAGCAAATTAGATAAAAATTATGTTTCTCAATTTGTAGCCCAACATTGTTTAAAACATCTTTGTTTCTTTAAAGAAAACAAGACTCACGCTAGTCAACAGTCATTTTTAAGGATGGGTGAGAAGTGACAGCTGTATTTGTTTTTTAATGGCTAAATGTGGTAAAGTTGCAAATTCCCTCGAGTCTTAATAACACTGGCTCTGAGCAATTAGGTTTGTATTCTCTCCGAACTTGCATCTTAATCTGTACCCCAATTATGCACAAAATAAAGGTGTTTTCTTAAACCACCCTGTTTTATATTCCGTAAGAGGTGAACACTCCCAGAACGCTGCCTCGCTGTTATCGCTGCTCTGTGGATAGATGAACAAGTGTGGGTGCTTTGCTAAAGAGCTGAAGCAACAATAGAAGAAAGGCTTCCCCGAACATGCTCTGCTTTCTAAAAGTCAGCTTCAAATCTATCCTGAAAAATCTAGCAGACACCCCAAATACCCACACACACTATGGAACATCCGTGCACCCCATCTCTTCCTCCTCGGTGGCAAAACATCCTGATGAAAAGCAGAAGGTGTGTCCCCATCATAAAAGGTGCTCAGCTTTTGCAGTGTTCCCAGATTTGGATGTTTGGAATCATTGGGATATTGGCATTTAATATGACAGGCCAACTGACTAGGTGTTTCCACTTCTAACTCATCTGGATAGTAAATAACACAGTCTACATAGGAGAAAGGTAGCAATACTGGAAAATACAATGTTCGATTGCAGCATTTTAGAATGAAAATATGCTGAACAACCCACATTAACATACTTGGATTGACAACGATGCTATGGGACATGTATTCCCTTGCTAGATGACCTGATATTCTCTCTAGAAGGAGAGTACAAGTATAGGGATACAGTGACAAGGAATTGAGTTCCAATTTAAATTCTTTTTAAATGGCACTAGCAAGCCAAGTGAAATGGCTCTTCTTCACATTAACAACTTAAAGAAGTAAAGTGACTCTCTAGGCAAAGAGAAGGCCACTCGGAAAGAGGATTATTTCCAATTACAAAGAAATGAAGAAAATACCAGTTCTCCTTCCTCCCTTTAAGTTTTAGCAGAGTCCTAAGAAATCTAGTAGAATCACCCTGTGGTTTTGCCCAGCTGAAGATGAGCCTGGCAGGCAGCCCATTACAGGGGTGCACACAGATTCCTGGCCCCTCCTCCCCTCTTTCCCTCTCATCCTCCCTTAGAATGAAAAGAGCGCGTTATTAGCAAAAGTCTGCAAAGGAGACCAAGGCGCCTTGCGTGCCCGCGCAGTTCTGCAGGATTCTCATCTCTGAGACCTGCGTGCTCTTCCTCTTCTATCTGATAAACTATACATCCGAGCATTCTCATTAGGGCTCCCATCACCAAAGGGAGTGGAGATGAATCAGTCTATGCCCCCTCCCCTCTCTGCTCTGTCGAGATGATTTCATTGAAATGTTCATTTTCATCCCTGCTGGCAACATTGGAATGGAAGTATTTAACCTGTTTCCATTACTTATACAAATTACCATTATGGGGTAGGACAGATGTTAGAATCACGCCACATAACTGACTTCCATACATTCTTTACAGGAAGCGAGTGGAGAAGGAAGGCAGCTAGATCATATTATCCAGGCTCAATAATGTTCTCCCTGTTACCAGATTCATTAACTTCGCACATCAGCATTTCACTTTCTTTCTTCGTGGAAATTCCCAGGCTAGTTGGACTCATTTAATTTGGAGAGAGAAACCTTTGTCAGTGATAATGTTTTGATCAGGTGCGTTAAGGGGGTGGGGAGGGGACCAGGAAGCGGGAAGGGGGGAGGGGCAAGAAAAAAGAAGAGGGGGAAGAGGAAACCAGGTTGTGAAGGAGAATGCTACCTTCCCAACATGAATGATAAAAGAGAAGTCAGCTAGAGACGGGGGACTCAAAGATGGCTGTCACTTCAGATAGGCACGGGCACAACTCACCTAGACAGGTGACACTTTGGTGGAGCAAAATCCTGCTGCATTATTGAGCGCACCAGGGATGGGGCTCAGGAAGACGCAGGCCCAGGGTGCCTGGGGCACCCAGAGAAGTGAATTCTGCAGGTGAGTGGATTTCACTCTTCATTTGCATCCTTGAGTGAAGCAAGAGATCAAGTTTCCCAGCTAAAAAGATGGAAGAAGGTGCTTCAGTCCTAGTCTGGGTTCGAGCCTCAAGCATTCTTCACAGTATTCCTCCTTGATCTGTCCAAAGGAGAGGCTGGAGGGATGCCCACATAACGAGGGGATACGCAGGGCCCTTATGCCAGTCATTACTTGCATTTTCAAAAATTTAGTATAAACAATTCCTAGTCTAAGGATATTTTCTCCGATTTCTTCTGATCAGCTGCCTGTGAGGTCCCTGAGTCCACGCTGCAACCATGTCTCTAGACACAGACTATAAGTGGGATTCCTGGAGAATGCACAAGGTTTGAGTAACACAATTTCTAAAATAAATGATGCATTCATGGGGCGTAAGAAACAAAACAAATTCTATCCCATTTGTTTCTGCAGGAAAGTCTCTCACTGAGACCAGCTGAAGCAAGCACAGGTCCTCAACTCCCAACTTTTAACTTCATTTCCGTGGTTCTCTCTTTCCCTTCGGCCTCCTTTGGTTCTGCTCATGAAAATGCTTGGAGAACAATGTTGAGTAGGCTTCACTTAATGAAAACAGAGGGGGAAAGAAAAGATTCAGAAGAAAAGAAAACACACTAGAAAAATCTAAACTACACCATGGGAGTGGGCTAAAAAGTGGAAGTTATTAAAGTCAAGTCAGAGTAGGAAAAAAGGATGTTGGATGCTAACAGTTCCTAAATACTCGCGACAGTAGCCTGAAAGAAAACAGTATACACATGCAAATATATTCTCTGCAGAAAGGGTAAAAAGCCCACTCCAATCATCAGAAGCAATTTTTTTTCAGTGGCAATATTGAACTCTAATCTCAAATAGGAAGAAAATATATTCTTGGATAATGATCCACCTGGATAGAGAAGGGTATTTTCCCAGCACATTTGTAATTTATTTGGGAGGACTATATTTGAGAGAAAAAAATTATTTGTTCTTGGATAAACGTTTCATACCCACAGAATATCTGCTCAACCAGCATTATGCTTTGCATTAAAATGTCATTGAATAATAACAAGTTAATATCTGTTGAACCCTTCCTCTGGACCAGGCACCATCGTAAGTACTCTACATGTATTAACTGTGTTAGCTCCTCACCGACACTACAAGGGGAAATCCTATTTCACTCTCTATTCCCATATGAGGAGACTGAGGCACAGAGGTTAAGTGAGGTGCCCCAGGCCATGCCATCGGTAAGACAAGGAGCAGGGGCTTTCCCTAGATGGTCCACCCCTCAGCCGGGTTCCTGACACACAACCATAATGCCGCAATGGGGCATCTCTATCAGCAACTGTAAGTGGCATGAGTTTAAAACTGATTCCAATTTCGGAATAGGCTGTTTGCAAAATCAGGTCCTTGTCTACATGAAGGTCAACAAAATTGGTCTTGGGTAGTTCTCCCTAAAAGTTCTGGTCACATGTATCTGCCGTGACAGGCTACAGAGGACACTATTTTCAGGACTGCCATTTATGGGACGGCTACAAAGCCCTGTCGGAATCCGTATCCAGCCACGTCGACCCGGGCTCCATCACAGAGACAGAAGGTAGAACGGTGGCTGCTGGGAGCCAGGGGAGCTGGGAACAAGGGGTACTGTTTAATGGGTACGGAGTTTCAGTTTAGTTTGAGAAGATGAAAAAGTTCTGGAAATGGATGGGGTGGTGATGGCTACACAGCAATACAAATGTATTTAATGCCACTGAACTGTACACTTAATAATAGTTAACATAATTTTATATATCATATCAATTTTGTACATTTTACTACAATAGAAAAATAAGAGGATCAAAAACGTCTGTTTCCAACCACACCAGCCAGGCTCCCTCTATGGAGTCAGCTCTGCTCCACCCGACAGCTGCCCCTCGACAAACAGGCTCCAGCATTGCCACCTGCCAGCCTTCAGGGCCCTCCCCCAACTTCCCCCAGCCCATGATTCCCCCACTCCCTGCGGCCACTTAATCACAGCACAGAGGAGGTAACCACGGGTCTAGTGATCTGTCTTCCTGCTGGGCCAGGTCTCCTTGAGCACAGAACAACATCTTAGTGGACCTTGGATCCTGGCAGCTAACATGGTGCCTGGAACAAAGTAGCTGTTCCATAACTACAGGCTGGATAGTGAATTAAAGAATGAGCAGACGCTGCATGTAATCCAAAGCAAACCGATGCAGATAAATGCACTGAGGCTGTGGCTTTTTTCCACACATGTGATGTAAATTTCCATGTGGCCCAATCACCTGGGAAGGTGAACCCTGCTGTATTAGAGCAGAAATACGTCTTTGATCAATCTCTAGCATAAAATACTTGTTTCAGGAGACTTTTTAAAAAATGGTATTTCCAGTATGCTGGCCACCTAGCCATGTGGCAGTCAACATGAAGCCTCACTGTCATCAATTAAACACAGTTCTTCCCAAGTTCTGAAGACCCTAATGATTTGACTGTGAATAGGAACAACACATCAACTGGAATCATAAAGGGAAGAAAATGGGGTGGAAAAGGGAAAAACAGCCACTCTGAAATCCTGTCTCAGAAGATCCATCTTTCCTGAGTTGTGCCTCCCGTTAAATCAGTAAGAATATCTGTCAGAGACATCGTGCTACACCATTTGGCTGATGTCAAACCTAAATAAACCAGATCAGAAAACCAGCAAGTGGCAGGAGGGAAATGAATGGGCACAGAGCAGTCTCACTGTAACTCGCATGGTTTGCTCGCTGATTTTTTGGGGAGGGGGAGGAGGCAAGTCGTGGCAATCACCGCAGTCATTTGCAGTACTAATGTCCAATTCAGCCTCCTTTCATTCCCCTGATTTAGGTGGTCAGAGTGGTTTTGTAGCCGACACGGGGAAGCTGCGCTGTTTAGCAGGCAGTTTAATGGGAAACTGGCAGTCTTATTTCTTTTCTAGATTTGGTTTGTCACTAGGTCTCCATTACATGCCACTCAGCTTTGATGTCTTTGGACAGGACTGATCAAAAGATGTCATTTGACCTACACAGCATGGCAGAAACTTGGAGAAGTCTCATAAAGCGACACTCTGGCTGTAAATAAAATGACATTATTATTTCCTCTCTCCTATCATGTAGAAAAGCCAATTATGGTAATGCACGGCATGTCAATGAAAATACAGCAATCTTTCTGGAGCAGCGACTGCAGGCATCAGTGCTGCAACTCTCCTTCCTGGGAAAATCTGCCCATTGGAAAATGAAGAGGAAGGAGGTGATAGATGTCTTAAAGACGGTTAATAAAATCCTGGACAGCCAAGAAAAGTGCAAGTCAGCAAAACAATTGGAAGTGCAAAATGCAAACTGTTAAGTTTCCAAATTATCTAATAATTTAATCTTTGGTGATTTATATTCTGTCACCAAAACGGCCAGTATCATGTCCTGCATTTCTGAGCGTTTGACTGACAGGAAGGGCGATTTATATTGCTAATAACCCCCTTCGAACCCACTTCTTCTTACGGAAGCTGACTCGGAGGGGAGGGGAAATTCTGACCTTGTCCCAGAGATTCATTTAGAAGTTGCAGTCATGAGGTGTAGTGCTGTCTGCCCTGTGTCGAGGAGACGATGTAAAATGTCATACAGGATACTGTGCTGCTATTGTTTCAGAATGCCCGATTTTATGCATCTCCACTTGTGCAAAACATTCACCATCTTTCTCATACTCAAGCATGTGTCAGAACTGAATATGCATACGAAAGGTCTCTCTTCCCCTTTTCAGAAGCATTTCTTATACCCAGCATCATTTCTGTAACAAACGGCTATCATTTAACAGTGCATGCTTATTCACTCCGTTTAGGAAAGAACTGAACTCCTTGCCTCTCCCTTATCCTCTCCCCTCCTAATGTCTCCTCCTAATTCAGAGACACTCAAAGCCTATTGCCTGTGATGTGTTTCAGGACCCACTGGAGCAGCCCCACCACTGTTTATGCTCTGGAAACAATGAGCAGCGTTCCATCTCCTTGAATTCCCATCTCTGGTTCTTACTCCGTTTGCCAAACCTCTGAAGAAACCCTTGCCACTAAGCCCACACATAGTGTGGCTGCCTGACTCCACCGTCTATGGGTGAGATGGGGTCTGTCTGTTCTGTGACTATCCTACGTGTCTAAGATGCAGCATCAACCTGTTTTTGGTTGGCATCATTTATTCAACTTGGAAAAAGATGGCTTCACACCAGCTTTTGCAGGATTATGGGCAGAGCTGCAATGTAAAATGAGGTTTTCTCCCAGGGGGCACATTTTAGTATTTCTGTAATCATGTGTATATTCATTTTAAGAAAAAAATAGAGCTGTGCAATTTGTGTCCATTGAAATCAAGGAAATAAAGCAATTTTCAGAGCTACTAAGTCTGTAACAGAAATAAAAACTTTTTGGCTATGTCAGAAAATTTTGAAAATGCTCTTAATTGTTTGGGTAAAAGAAATTTCATTATGACAAATCATTTCTAAGCACACACTGCAACCACATCTTTTTTCCCTGCAATTAAATTTTGGTGCATAATACAGTGCAGATTAAATTTAGAAGCTTCATCACATTTTAGAAACTTTAAATAATATTCTTTATGTCAATACTGCCAGGGGCGTAACAAGATCTGACATTTGTAAGGCTACAAATTGCACTGAACACAGTCCCAGGGAGTCCCCACCAGGACTCAGCACCCAGCTCCTGCAGGTGATCTATGGGAGACCACAACTATAGTTCTTGACTCAAGCACCATCAACTGCAGTCTGCAGGTGGTAGGTGAAGGAAAATTTAAGCTGTTCCAATTTTAGTGCCACTTTTTGGCTTTCAAAAGACATCCTTATGTTCCAAGAGAATATAAGACTGTGACCTGTTTTCCTATCCTCTGTTGTGCTTCCTGAGGACTGCATTAATTACTATTACTTCTACATACAAGTTGGATTTCTGTTCATAAATATTCTAGCCAAGGTCTGTAAGCAGCTCACACCCACCCCTCCTCGAAGCTCCTGCCTCATTACATGGGGACCTATGTTATCTGCACATGAACTCAATGAAAAGGGACTCTATGAATTCTTGTTTTTACTTGGAGGCCTAGTTTTATCTACAACCTATAAATCAATCCACTGCATTGAAGTCGGGAGGCTTTCCTCAAAGAGCTACTGTTTGATCTATTCCTAACTTGGAAAGAGAACTCTAGAACAGATGAGTTGACTTCGACAGCTAAGTGTGAGGACAGGGTGAGGCCCTAGCACCGGGCTGCAAGTCTCCTCCCACATCACATGTGTATCGTGGGCTGTGGTCTGTCACCCTTCTAGCAAACCTTGTCCAACAGGACAGCATCGATCACCCGCCTGGGGATGGGGGCCTCTGTGGTCTAGGCTCAGGACACCAAAAAAGGTGAGCAGTGCAGGTCTCTGTGCAGTAATACAATGTCAGTACCACTTGCTTTATTTAAGAGTTTCCTCAGGCTAGAAGGCTCGGTTCTTTACAAAGAACACTTTTGTAAACTGATTCCCAAATCCGACAAGAAAAAAGACAGTGTATTGTTAAGCAATCCTAGAAAAGTGTATTTCAGTAAATATAAGTACTTTATTGCCTTTTAGGTGGGAATTCATGAGATTCGTGTAAGGGGGGGAAATAGTAAATTCATCATCGGACAAGAAAATGACAAAGCATTTCTGCATTTGAGCTTTGAAGGGGTCTCGTCTAGAAAGTGAGAGGGAATGAGATGGGGGAGAAGCAGATTTATCCACTGGATGTTTCATTCTCTACCCCAATATTAAGTTTTATGTAGGGAATCTAGGAGTTTAAAAGCTTCACATTTTTGTGTAATACAAAAGAAATACAATATCCTGTTGCTATGCACAGTGACACTTTATGCAGCAAAGAAAATCATTCTCCTTAGCTATTCTTTGAAATACGACCTACGACGTCATTTAATTTTTGAAAACCCTAAGGTCATGTAACACACTTTCTCTGTCATTTGTAAGTACATTAACTCAGTGGCCATACGACAGTGAAATTATGATAATGGGTTGCTAAAATGGGTCAGGCAGGCATTGCATTTCATGTTAGCTTCAAACAACCATCAGGACGCAGCCCAAATCAAATATGACAGTAGAAAAGCACAGAGTTTACTTTTTTTAAAGTGTTTCTACTTACTCAAGCACACATACATGACGAGCCAAAGGAATCCCACCTCAGTGAACTACAAGAAAATATTCCACTGAAAGACAAATTTCTCTTAAAATTTTTTTTTTTTTTTTTTGCTTTAAAACTCACAGATGTCGAGATAAAAGGGAAAGAAGAGGTCAAAGTGGGCTGCTTTCCAAAACATTTCTCTACCACGGTCCAAGATTTGAACAAGTGGGATCACATTCTGCATGTAAAATTGCTCTATGAAATTAAAATATTTTAAAACAGAAGCATATTTAACGTACCAATTTAAGCCAAAAAATCTCTTTTAATAACACTTGTTTTGTGCTGAACTCCTGTGAGAAGTGAGAAGAAACAGAAATTTATTTTAGCTGTGGATAGTACATCTTTGCCTAAAGCGTAATTGAGCAAAAATGCCTAGAATTTATAACTAGAAATGTTTGTCTCCTCAATGTCAAAAAATTCCTTATAAAATAACAGATTTGACACTAAAGTTTAAGAATAAACTTTTAAAAAGACATTTAAGTATGCACGCCCTGATAAGCTTATCCTGACTCGCTTCCATAATCCCGTATCTACACAGTTCCTTCCCTTGAACGCAGTAGCTGGCCTTCAGTTGGCCCAGGTATCATGGTTCTGATTCAGGAGACCCTGCCAAAGAACCCCACCTCACAGCACAATCACCTTGGGCTCAGAATTAAGTTGTTAACTACCTATGTATCAGAGTGCAATTCCTTTTAAATAGCCCTTCCCTTTCTTCTCCTTCTCCTACACTTAAAAAAAAAAATCTGTCAGTGCAATAGTTCCTGGAAGAACGCTAAGCATGAGGTTGATGAACACAAAGGCACAGAAACACCACCCGCATGCAGAAGTTATCTGAATGGCAGAGATAATTGCTAAAATAATTATTTTGATAGAAGCCAGCTGAAAGCTTCTGTAGTGTATTTTACTATTCCTGTTAAGGGTAAACTATCCATTTCAGATACACGCTATCCACGAACATATTTACTGGATGACATTTTGTTTTCAATTTCTTTTTGGAAAAATAATCATATCAAAAAGCAGGGGCTTTAAGAGGACAGCCAGCTAAATATATTTTTAACACATACTTCTGGTTATTGTACTATAATCTTATAAATGAGTGGCACTATGTGATCTTATGAAGCATTATCTCTAGTTTATAAAATAACACTGCATTTATAGCAAGAGAAGAAACATAAAGGATATTCTGGACTATTCTATGGTTAGCATCAGCTTCAGCTCCTTGAAACGGCTGGAGTTGACGGACAATGGAATAGAATGTAGTATAACTATAGTAGCCTTGAGCAAAGGCACAATTATAGCTGAAAAGCATCTCAGATGCCTGACTGTTGCTAGCATCATGGTATAAATCAACAATTGCTTCTTTCCTTTTCCTCTGCAGCTTCCTCTCCTCCAAATTCAAAACACAGAGTCTTCCAGTATCAAAAACTTAGTAAAAGGTCATTTTGTTTTCCTCAATACTATAAAAATAGCATAACTGGATCTGACATCCATATGTAAATCAGCTCAAGAAAACACTGATTTTCCTTCACACTAAATTATTGTATCTGTACGAAATGTTGATACAAACAACACAACAAACAAAAAATACCATCTCTGTGGTTTAATCCCAAGATGAAATAAGAAACATAGACATATTGAACATGGTTACTGTCTCTTGGCACCATCACTAAAGCAAACCATTTCCTTAACTGATAAGTACATACTTAATTTAATTATGTTAAGAGTTAGGAATGTTAACATTCACTTGCAAGAAAAGGGATTTATAAAATACACAACAAGGTGTCACAGAATATATTGATTATTGATAACTTATTTATACTGATATTTAACACAAAACAAATGGGTGTATCTCTCTACGAGACTGAGAAAGAACAAAGGAGACATTATTTAAATGGTAGTGATGTAAATGGAAGTGCAGGTAGATCTAGCACTTCATGGTCCTCAAAAAGGTGTCATAAGTCAAAGCGATAAAAGTTGAATTTGGTTTCACCCTAGAAATAACCTTAGCTTGCTAGATTACATTCCAGATGATTTCATGCCTTTAATTTTTTTAAAAAAAGATATGACCACAAGTAACATGTTTAATCAAATATTTAACGAACCTGCATACTGAATAGTATGAAGCTTCCTGACATACAACACATTGGCTGTGGACGCAGCATGGCTTAACAGAAAGAGCTGTGGACTGTTACCCAGAAAACTGGCCTCTTGTCTTAATCACACGACATTGCTGGGAAACTTGAAGAGGGTCCATAATCTACCCTGAGTCTCTGTGTCCTCATCAGTGAAAATGGCAGGGTTGGAGCAGATGATCTCTAAAACCCACCGTGACCTGAAAATGTTCTCCGAGCCCCTGGAAGGCCAGAAGCACATTGCCATGTACAGGGCACAGATGGAAGAGAGGGTGGTAATGCTTCTCAGGGAGAAGAATGGAGCTTCCCTGAACCTAAACAGGTTTCAAAAGGCACAGGAAGAGGAAAGACGCTGAGAAGAGGGACTACATAAAGGGAGGCATGGCCACCAGAGACTGTGTGTCACTTGGAAACAGAGAAGTGCCTTGCTGCCATCCCAAGGCTGCATTTGCTTTTGTTACAACAGGACCACTCTTGAGGCCAGATATATGCTTAAAGCAAGTGCATTTTAAAGAGAACAAATACTATTTTCTCAGGTTTAAAAGAACAAACCTGATGGTCCTAGCCAAGAGGCCAATTGACAATTTAGAGTTATATCGTAAGCCCGTAAGCCACACTCTCCATGTCTATATAGGCTATAGTCTGGGTAGCACCTGTAACAATGCTTGGCACACACTTGGTGAATATTTGTTGAATAAATAAAAGAAAAAATATAGAAAAGCATATACAATTATGTTTAATATAACTCAATGTCATGTAGTACAACATAGTACCTTACTTCATCATTCCTGCCATGGTCTTTTGTTTGTTTTGTATTTTTTACAGTATCACTAAAAGGGAAGGCAGCTCCTTGAGGTCTATAGTGACCACAGTCTTCTGGTAACCTATTGGAGCAAAATAAATGCTTTCTGAGAAACCAGGAGTTTTGCTTCACCAAGCTCTTATTTCAGTGTAAATTTCTTCCTAAAAAGGAAAGCCTCAGAGACCAGTTTTGCATCTCTCAACTGGCTCTGGGAGTCTGTCAACTTTTTCAGGCCACCATCTCATCAAAACCAGCAGCTTCCCCCTGCACTCTGAACTCACACCAGGCACAACCCCTGTCTCCTGGAGAGAATACAGGTCACTCCTCCAACTCTTCCTTCTCAACACCAAAAGCCTCCAGGGTTTGGCCTGAACGATGGCCAAATGCCATGTGAGCTGTAGCTACATATTTGCTTGTTCATTACACTTTAAGTTGATTTGTAAGGTTATCCTATATGGAAATTAACATGCACCCCCGCCGTCAAAACTCCCCTTGGATTTCAAATACCCAAAAGCAAGTCTTTTCATTTCAGCCAAAGGTCCTACAGCATTCAAATGATGACAGCAGCTCTTAGAAGTGCACTGTGACTTTCTCTTATCAGTCATTTAAGAACTGAATACACTATGCAACTATGAAATGAGACATTATGTTGTAAACAAGATAGAACTAGAAGCCTTGAAGAAAGCCAAACCGAACTCACAGGCTGTGCACATGTCAGTCTGGGCAGCAGCCCCTGCTGGAAGCAGTGGCCACCCTCTTGCTCTGTGGCTGTGCTGAGGGACTGAGGCTTTCTCACCTCTGGTCGTCTCATCTAAGGTTGAGCTGATGGTCACGGTGCGTGGGTCAGGCCATGTATCAAAGGTGGCAGTATGAGCTGACAAGACTCCTGACATTCTTTAGAGAATGTCTTTCTGTAAAGAGGTGACTGTTGTCCTTCAAAAGAACCACCCTGGGAAGGCCATAAATGTGTTACAATGATGTTGCCATGAGTCAAAGCATTTTTGGAACGTCTCTATGGCAGAATTAGACAGCAACTCTCTTAAGAGATACAGTTCTCTTACCTACCATCCCAAATCCTCCACCCTTTCCCATCTCTCCCTTCCTCTTCCTACTTGGTGGGGTAGTAGGCCTTACAGTTGTTTGTCAACACTCAGGTCCTGTTCCTCCGGGTATATCGTGGAATTGGACTTCTCTGTCTCCGTGGGAGGAGATGTGGCCAATGAAACATGAGCGGAAGTGATACAGTTTCACTTCCGGGGGAAGCCCATACACCCCACCATGCTCCTCCTAGCCGAGATCCGCAGCCAGGAAAAAGGGACGCGTGTCCCATCGATTGAGAAATGTCCATCCATTTTCCTTTGACATTAGAGCTCCTGTAAAGACGGTAGGTATAAAACTAAGAGATCACCTGAAGTCAAGCTGCCTGTGGGTGCCTCGAAGTTGGAGAGGTAAGGCTGCCCTGGTATATCACCACCACGGCCGGAAGCTTGGGTCTGATGCCTGGACATTCAACCAAGGCGTGTTTCACATCAATGTCGACTGAAGGAGTCACAAAGACAAAACTGAGGAGCATCCAGGAAACTCCCAGTGAAAAGGCCGGGGCGGTGGTCCTCCCCTCACCTCCCCAACTCTGCACACCTTTATGAAGATCAGCCAGCAGCTGCCTGTGTGTCTCTAGTGTAGGACAGACAGCCTGAACTTTATGCATAGTACTGGGCTATGAGAAAATAGAAGGAAAAGATGACTTTGCTCACAGACACAGACAGAGATTCTGCTGGTGCTCCTCTGCATATTCCAAAACCATTTACTGAGCTTCTGCTACTTGGCACCAGACTACTTCTGCGGGGAATACAAGATGAAAACTGTCTTTGTCTTCATAGAACTTAAAGGTAGGATGTGAAAAAAGGATACCTTCAACCCATTTTAATACACAACAAAATGCTGTAAGCAATATCCTAGAGTATAGGCCGAATGCTGGGGAAAATGCAAAAGCGGGAGATATTTTTCTTTTGTCCAGGAAGACAAAAATAAATATTTGCTATTGAAATGAATTCACATGTTAGTGACTGAAGGCCAGGGAAACACGAGAAGCCGCAGGCTAAGAGGCTGGCCTCGGGCACAGAAAGAACCCCTCCGGGGCCAGGCCTGCCCTCATTCGTGCATTCGTTCATTTATTCATTTACTAATTCACAAGGTTAGGAAGAGGACGGCTGAATCATGGGCTGCCATGAAGCACAGAGCTGACTTGAGACCTGAAAGGCATCAGTACAAAGGGCTGCATGGAGCTGGGACATCACACACACTCAAGAAGTGGAAGTTGCCATAATCTATGCAGAGGGGTAGTAGGCCTTACAGTTGTTTGTCAACACTCAGGTCCTGCTCCTCCGGGTCTATCGTGGAATTGGACTTCTGTCTCCCTGGGAGGAGATGTGGCCAATGAAACGGAGATTGTGGCCAAAATTGCCCTTCCAGAAGCAATTTGGCAATTAAAAGTACGCATACTCTTTGACCCCAGGATATCCTACTTTTATATCCTTGGAAATAAAAGCACCCATAGGTAAATACCCAGCAGCATTGTTTAGGGTGATCCACAGCCTGAACATTCACCAATAAGGTAAAGTAATGTATCCCCTTAGTTGCAGGGGATACATTATACATACTGTTTTTTCTTCTATACATACATACCCATTATAAAATTTAATTTATAAATTTGCCACAGTAAGAGATTAACAATTATAATAAAATAGGACAATCATAACTATGTACTGTAATAAAAGTTTTGTGAATGGGTTCTCTTTCTCTCTCAAACTATCACACTGTACTCACCCTTCTTCTTCTGTGATCTGTTGATTTGATAACCAAGACAGCTACTAAGTGACTAACGGGGGCAAGTGGCATCTACAGTCTGGATATGCCGGGCAAAGGGGTGATTTGTGTCCTAGGAGGGACCATGTGGGACTGTACAAGACTTCATCACACTACTCAGAATGGCACACAACTTAAAACTTACGCATTTATTTCTGTAATTTTCTGTTTAATATTTTTGGACAATGGTTGACTGCCTGTGGGTGAGTAAAATCGTAGAGAACAAAACTGAGGATAAGTGGGGCAGCTACTGCAATGGCCACTCACATGGGCCGGCCACACCTTGGAGAATCTGCAGCATGAAAGAGACTGAGTGAAATCTCTCTCTGAAGCAATGATCGTGGCTTATTTTTAAGTGCAAAAATCAAAACTGTGCTGCAATGAATTCCATTTTTTAGAAAATAAAGAAAACCCCACACACATGCATAAGTTTTCATAGACCTATGTGGGCACATAGAAAGGTGAGGAAGACAGAACCAGGCGGCTTCTATTGGTTACCTTGAGGGGAGGAGGAAAGTGAAATGGACAAAGGGCAAAAGATGAGTGACCTTCTTTGACCTTTTCTTATAAAATGTCAATGCTTTATAAGTTTGTATTACTATTTTTAAGTATCTATTTTTATAATTTTTTTAATAGCAAGTTAAGAACATGTGAGTAAATGGCAGCCGGCACTAACATCACCACTGCCATCATGGTCATCCATCAGTGGATGGCACAGGCACCTGCCCTGATCTTCACTGTGAGCTCGAGTGAGGAGGGCAGTCCTGGATGGTTACTCTAGGATGGGATTTTTCTCACTGAGGGCCATAACTCACTAGTGGATCATGAAATCAATTCTGTAGCATATTTTTAATAAAACAGAATAGAAAAGTTGACAACCTCACCTTAGTAAAGTCTAGTATGTTTCTGACACACTGACACACACATTTATATACTGTATCACCATGGAAAATATATGTATTACAGAAAGTCATTCTCTAGGAGAAAAAAATTTCCCTTTTTCCCAAATAAAGAAATCTTTATTTTTCTTAAATGAGGCCTGTAAAGCTTAGTTTCTTGCATTTATAAAGTATACAAATACTTGCAACTTTACACAGAAGCCATCTAACCTTTACAGCAAATCATGCCCATGTGTACTTACTGAAAGCAACCGTTACTACATGTGAGATTTTAAGTGTGAAACAAGTATATACGGGAGCATATGAGATACAAGCTCATATAGTAGACACTAGAGATGTTATTTCAGTACAAAATAAATGCCGCTTGGGGGTGCGGCACTTGCAGAGGGCACCCTGACAGTGTGTACCACGTGCACTCCATCAACACATCCAACAAAACCCGCATGGTGGCCGTGGAGGAGCACAGAGGAAGGGTCCCTGTACTGGCCTTCACACACTGCAGTGACGCTGCGGACACCAAGTCACGTTCAAGTGAGAGAGTCTCCCAGACAGAGGAGCAGCAGCCGGCAGATGGGTCGTAGGAGCAGGTCAAGGCCGCCTCCAGGAGCGCTGCTCCACGGGCCAGGAATTCCTCTCTTGCCGCTCTGCTAGGACTCCAGATGCCCCCTCTGATGACGAGGCTGTGACATCCACAGCCCTGTGTGCAGCCCCGGTTCTAAGCACGCGGCCCTCCTATCATTTACTTCACACAACAGCTCTGTCATTTTACAAACTGAGGCAGGTGAGGCACCAAAGCTCACAGAGCTAGGGGATGGCAGAGCTTCTGTTACCACGGGAACACGTGCAACATGACTAAGGTGATGACTGGCGTTTGAATCCATGAGGAGGAGGAAGGGAGTGTACAAACATTCTGGCCTGACGCTTCCTCATCAGGAATACCAAATCAGAGAGATCCCACAGGCAAAAGCAAAGCCGTTCCTTAGTTCATCTGCAGACACCAGCCTTTTTTTTTTTTTTTTTTTGTCTACTAACACTGTTTCCTAAAGTAACTGAAGACTAAATTTTTAAAAAATGAAAAATTTCCTAAATTAGTAACTTATAAAATATCCTCAGATAATCAATAATCCTTAAAAACATTTTCTCATAGAAAGCTGTATTAGTTCAAGCACTTGCTCTCATTAATAGGTTAAACTCCCACTTTCTCTGCCTTGTCCTAGCCAAGATTCTGAAACATGGGCAGAATTACGTGTGGGTTTTTTTGTTTTTTGTTTTGGCACGTGATAAGAAGAGGCATGGCTTACAACAGCAACAAAAAGGACCCAGCCCTTTAAAAAAGTTTAGCATCTTCTGTGTACATTAAGGTTTTTGGTAAATGTTTCAAATGAATTACTGCAAAACAAGGGAAATCACATGCCACTTGGGGCCTTGAGTAATCTGTCAATGAAGGAGGTTAGTTCATTAATGATCCCCCAATTGAAGGTCAATTTGATAAAGCTCTTCAACTGTCTTCTTTAAAACTGCAACCAATAGAAGTATGCGCCCCTTTCATCAGCGATGCAGATATAGTACGGTGTTTCACATACATCTTTGAAGCAACAAATGCACATCACCACTCTTTTTTGATAAACAGGCAATACAATCAAGTTATCTGAATATTTTAAAAAGAGAAGCATTTCCCCGTAAGTCTATCATAAGTAAAAATACTTCATCTGAAATACCAAAACTTAAAGATTAAAAAAAAATCTTAATTCCAAGCATCAAACCTCCAGCTACCTAACTAGCTGCAGTTGTATTTGGGTGTGGAACAGGTAAAATGCACATCATCGAGATGTTTTGGTATCTACATAACACATGTTGCTTCAGGAATTACCCAAAAACTTCATATTGCATATACTCATGAAAATTACTAAAATTACTAAAAATTTCAAACAGAAACAACAATTTAAAGAAGAAATGAGATTTCTTCCCACATTTCTTTCATCTAATTCATGAATCACTATAATGATGTTTATATGAAGATATTTATAGAAAATTCCAGTGAATTGCCAGTTCTGGCTTTCACTGTGATCACTAACACATAGATATTAAGAAATCTCTTCCCTCTCCATTGTGTGGCATTTTTAATAGGAGAAGGTGGAACTATCCACTGAAGGCAATGATATCATATCTTATTTAGGCCCAGGGAAGTAGACTCAGTTTAGGCTTCAGAATAACTATACACACCCCTCTACCATGGGTCATGTGGTTCAGTAACCTCTGTGACCCAGCTGATCTGCTATGACCAGACCTGGAACACTTTGATCTGTCTGATTTCTGGGCTTCAATGACTCAAAATTAACAATGAACAGCTCCCCTGCTACCAAAAACTGCTCTGCAATTATTTTAGAAATGGAACCTAATTTATAAAGTAATGATACAATGCCTGTCAATGATAAGCAATACTACTGTTGAAAATTAATTCATCTTAAGTCATACTCCTTATGATTGCATAGTTACATTGATAATAGATCTTCTTTGAAAAATTGTTATTTGAAGCACAGAAATATCTGTTTCCACTGAAATAGTTTTAGTTGCCTATTTAAAGTCATTTGAGTGTCTTTACGCATTAAAGTGTTATCATTCTTGCCTTGGCCAATATCCCTATGAAAATAGCTCCCAAATTAAATTCCTAATAAATTAAGTTAATAATTCACCTTCATTAAGTAATTTAATTTCTTTAGTGAGCAATAAATAGTTCTGATGACATTCTTCTAGGACATAAGTACAAATGTTATTTTTCTTCATTAGCTCAGTCTCTTCCTGAGTACAAGAAGTAAAATATACATGCAAAAACGTGGTCTATTTGTTATCTTTTGTTTTTGTAACTGCAGCATCACTGTAACAATTCCACTGTGTTTAACAGAAATCAAACAATTTGGGCAGCTGTGTTCAATGAAAAGTAATTTCCTAGAAATCTTCAAACCCGGACTTCAATTTTTTCATTTATGTTCAATCTACATACGTATATTTTAACAATCAAGAAAATCACACAGGTACTAAAAAATACAAGTGGCATTTTCCTGGGAGTATTATTAGATATTGGATCACACATAAAATCAGAAAGAGTTACAGTTTTTAAAGCGACAATTGGCTCGTATTATATCCCCAGCTATGGTAGGGGGAAAATGATTGGTTAGAAGATGTAAGTTATTACCTGTAAGTATAAATAGCATGTTACCTGTATTTAGCATATTTGTTTCCTATTGAGATAAATGTACCCTGGTGGTCACATTCACACATTTAAGTAACATTTCCTACAGCTCTACCAGGCATGGAAGAGCAGCACACCACCTCCATGGAGGTGTGAAAATGAAAAACTAGAGGTGAACAGGCAGACGTGAATTCAACCAGACCCACATATGCTGAAACAACACAGTGAGCGTCATCCTCTTCCAAATGCGCTATTAGAGAAAGCATCCCAGATGGCAGAGGGGGAAGAAAGGAAATACACATGTCAGAGGAACAGAACCAAATTTTTTCCAGCAAATTCAACTCAAAGGATACATACATTAAAACAGATACAGAAGGTGTGTTTCATCATCGAGAGACTATATGCAAAAAATGTTTCCATAAAATACTTAAAGAATTTATACTATCAATTATTGAAAGTATATCATGAAGTAAAATCACAACTATTCTGGGGAGTCATTTTTGGAGGCTGGGTTTTCTGGATAATTGGGAGTTTACCCTTTTAAACAGAATTTTATAAAAATGTTTAAGCAATGGAAAAATCTACATAAAATCTACATGCTTTTGCCACACTGTTTAAAGCATACTGAATAAAATTGAAGTTCTCTAACAACTAGAAATAAAACCTGTGAGCGGTGTCAGTGACAACCAGAAAGGGCAAAGAGCTATTCCATTTCTAAGAAGAGGCCCACAGTGCTGTGCTTTTCATATTATTTATTATTTTGCTATATTTTTTTCCCTCTCTTCTTGCTTAGTATTAGGTCATCTGCTGTCATTTCTCCCTGTTATCTGTGTGTTTTTCCCACTCCCAATTTACTGTTTTTAATTTGCTGTAGCCTAGAAGATACTCATGAATATTAGAACTGTGTGTAACCGAAGAATACAATTTAAATAATGATTGAGAACCTGGAGATGTTGTCTATGAGTAAATAATGAATTCAGTACATGGACTCTTCATGCTCAGTGTCTTTTATCTCTTCTGATTCTTAGTTCTGATCTAGAAAAATAAAGATGGTAATTAATAGGTTTCTGCATAGACGAGGTTTTACTATGTCTCAAAAAGATATTTTCTGTTAATGTCTCAAATCCTTATTTACGTATTATCATACTAAAGCATCCTGTAGTCCCATAAAGCAGTAGTATTCCCTTTTAACAGAGAAGAAATGGGTGGCTCTAAGAGACACATTTATTAAAACTGAGCAAAAACATGACTGTCAATTCCTTGTTTTAACTTCTAAATCACAGCGTACTCGAACAGCAAGCCAAGATTTAATTTTCATTTTTAAAACCAAACAGAAGCATGAAAAAGGGGAAAATATTTTACATTAGCTTAAAGACGACCATGAAAAACTACCCCAAACACAGGAATACTGCAGTCAATGCTACGCCAGGCCCAGGCCAGGGGCTAAAGGATCTCGAGATTACGCAACAAGAATTAGGCCTGTGCAGTGGCAAATACAAACCCACATGATTTTATATGTTTTTAAAGATTCTCTCACCAC
Organism: Nomascus leucogenys; assembly: GCF_006542625.1. Classification (NCBI taxonomy): domain Eukaryota; kingdom Metazoa; phylum Chordata; class Mammalia; order Primates; family Hylobatidae; genus Nomascus; species Nomascus leucogenys. The sequence goes on from NC_044384.1 coordinate 4,830,822, forward strand.
TACCAGATAACACGGATCTGAAAAACTGGTGGGTATTTTTTAAAGCAGCACATCTGAACAATATCTGCAAAAGGCCCTCTCTAAAACTGAAGACTGTGAGAAAACTAGGAAGATTTCATTATTAACACACTTTTTAAAAAACCAGGTCCTTTCCCTCATGTCTAATCCATCTATCTAGTGGGCATTTTTTACTTGCATATATAGTTGCTTTCACTATTTCATTGTGTTTAAGCCCCTTTTCCTGCCAATTCACTCTGAAAAGATTTCACTTTTTAAACAGTCAGCCTTCACAGACTTGAAGATGGTTTCCTTTTCAGGGTAAATAATCCCAGTATCTCACTGATTCTACACTAGCCAAGTAAAATTTCTGCTTCCCAAACCTCCGCTAAAGAGTGGGAGTTCCTGTGCTGCTGCAGCCTGGGCTGATTTTAACCACTGACTATTTATTTGCAGAAGATGCTTTAAGGCATCATTATCAACTGATATTTGATTTTTTAAAAATCCGAACACTCCCCATTGATTCATCAATGTTGAAGAGTTACGGTATTTTCTCAAAATAGAAAAGCCACAAGAGAAGGTCATGATAAAAAAGTACTAAAATCTAGTACTGAAATCTAGCTACCACATACAAAGGTAAACAACAGCATCTGCTAATACAAACAGCTAATTAGAAAGATTCCCAAAATCAACAGCATCCCAATACACAAATTACCAGTTAAAATATAACAGAAAAGTCCATTCACAAAGGCGAAAATCACAAAAAAAAGACAGATAAATAAATAACCTCGGCGATTACCTCTGAAAAAACTCACAAAACTTAATAGTAGCAAAGAAGATTTGAATAAACTTGAAAATATACCAAAGTTGTTTTTAGAATGGAAAATTTACCACTATAAAGATGCTGAGTATTCCAGAATTAATTTATTAAATACCATTTTAGTCAAATTACCCAAGGTGTGACAAAAATGATTCTAAAGTTTCTTTAGGAGAACAGAAAAAAGTAGTAATTGAAAAAAGAAAAGTAATGGGCACAGGGGGTGGGTAGAAAGTTATATTATTTAAATTGTATTTTGTAGATACAGTACTTAAAACAAGGGGACACAGGGCAGGAACAGACGCAGATTGCTCACTGAAATCAAAGTGCAATTTGAAAGACAATCGCAAATATATACATATACACATATATCTATATTCTTAGTGTACAGTGAAGGTAGCATTTAGAATTCCAATTAGGAAAAATAGATTTTTAAATAAATGACATTTAGAAAAATAATAAAGTGAGATACCCTCCCCACACCATATACCAAAATTAATTTCAGATGTATCAAATACTTAAACATAAAACAATCAATTCATGAAAATAAAACTGAAAATTTATATAATCTTGAGAATTGGAAGGCACCTTTAAACATCACTTTAAAAGCAGAAACTATGCAAGAAAGGACCAATTAAACTACATAAAAACAACTCAATATATCAAAAAATGCCATAACCCAGAGAAATGCATGTCACTGGTGGGACTGAAAATGTGCACGACCTTCCCAGAAAGCCAGTTGGCAGTACACGCACCAAAATAATTTAAAACATCCAAAACCTTTGACCTGGTAATTCTACTTGTGGGAATTTATCAAGGAAATGATGAGACTATGGCCAAGATATACATACAAAGATATTAATTACACAGCTGTTTACAACTATGGAAGTGGGAGAAAACCACACCGCCAACAATGGCTGATTTCTCCAATGAGTTGTGCATAACAACAAAATGGGATACTGTATGTGCACTGAAAATGACAAAGATAGACAAATAGATATAGAGACAGAGATAGATATAGATAGATAGATGGATAGATAGACAGACAGACATTAATAGATCTGCATAGGAAGTGATCCAGAAGAATATACACTCAAATATCAATTTTGGTAATTTCTGGATGATGGGATTTCAAATAAGTTTCATTAATTTTTAAATTTTTTTCTTTGTTCAAGTTTTTCTAAAATAAGCTTGTATCACTTGCATAATCTTAAAAGACAACAGAAGGTGGGGACTGCAAGTATAGAGATGCTAAAGCGATGAGTTAACACCTTTATTCCAGCTTTTCCAAATGAGTAAGATGATGGAACAAAGCAAATTAGCAAATAACATGACTGAAAATAATTCAAAAAGGAAAAAATACCGTTGTCTCATAAAATATATGGAAAAATTGCTCCCCCCTCACGTGTAATCCAAGAAATGCAAGCTGAAACAACACTACTTCACAGTTACTAAACTGGCAAAGATTGTCAAATTAAAAAATACCCACGCTGGCGACGGCCCAGGAATATGATCGTTTTCATGCACTAGAAATGGAAAGATAGATGGATATATTTTGAAAACAGGTTTGCAGTAGGCGCCAAAGCTTGACCAAGCACTGTCAAAAAAAAAAAAAAACCCTAAAGAAAGAATAATGAAAATGTATAAAGAATTGTGTAAAAAGCTGTTCACCATTTAGCGAGTGAGAAAGCAAGCCAATAAATACTACCATCATCCCATCTTTGTTTGAAAAATATCTGTAGAGCAAAAAAAAAAAAAAAAAAAGAAAAAAACCCTGAAAGAATTCAGATAAGAATGCTCACAGGAAGCTACATTGGGGTAGGAGGATTTTGAATAATGCTTTTTTGGTTTGTTTATTTTTCTGTATTTTTCCAATTTTTCCATATAATATTAACACTTTTGCAAAGAGTTAAAAATATTAGATAATTTAGGAGCTCCTTGCCCATAATTGTATTTCAAACTAAAAAGATAATTTCTAGTTCGAAATTATTTTTCTTCAGTAATTGACTTTACCAGTAAAAAGAAACAGAACAACACTGATAAAAGCAAAGTAATTTTTTAAAAGATCCTACAGAAATAGCAGAGTGTGGTCTAAATAACTCCCATGCATGGGGTTAACTACTACACTCATTGCAAAGAGGCATGTCCCCGCAAACACGCCCGGGGCTGGTGCATCTTGAGGGGACAGGCACTGAAATAGGTGTCGGGGGTCTTCAGACCACCCTTCGTCGGCTGCAGAACTGCGGCCAGGCCTCCGCCCTCCCACAGGCACCGAAGGAATCCATCCTGGACCCTCGTCTGTGCCAGGACATCAAGCCACTGTTGACCCAGTCCCGCTCTGGGTGACCTGTGGCCTTCATCCCAGACCCATCCAGGCAGTAAAGGCCCGGCCCGCCAGCTCTCCTAGCACCTCACGCTCTCAGAGGGGAGATGCACTCAGCCCTGCTTTCCCCGGGGCCAAGGCCATTCCCGGGCTCAGTTTCCAGGAAGCGGGGACCTCATGCAGGTGCCGCCATGGGCACTGGCTGAGCCGACCCTGCACCGCCTAGCTGGCCCAGCACGCTCCAGGTACCCCGGACCCTGGGCGGGCCCGTGCCGCCCCGTCCACGCCCAAGTAGGGGGGCAGAAGGGCTTGCGCCCACCCTGGCCCCTCGCTGCAGGGAGGACAGGCCGCCTGCCGGGTACAGAGCGGGACGGAAGGGAGAGCCCACAGGGGGAGCCAAGGCTTCTAGAAAACACTGGGGACTCTGCGGGGAGAAGCTCCTGCCGGGGCTGGGCAAGTGGGGTGAGGGTGTGGGCGTGGAGGCTGGGAGAGCATCCTTGCAGCTGCGGACAGGGAAGAGCCTGGCAGGGCCAGCCAGGAAATCACCCCACTCACCTACAGCAGGGGTGAGACGGGGAGGTCACCTGCCCACCACCGACTGCAGGGGAGAGATGGGGAGGTCACCCCCCCACCTACTGCAGGGGTGAGACGAGGAGGTCATTCACCCCCCAACAACTGCAGGGGTGAGGTGAAGAGGAGAAAGTCACCCCCCTACTACCTACTGCAGGAGTGAGGCAGGGAGGAGGTCATGTGCCCCTGACCCACTGCAGGGGTGAGGTACGGAGGAGGAGGTCATGTGCCCCCCCACGTACTGCAGGGGTGAGGCAGGGAGGAGGAAGTCACCCCCCCACCTACTGCAGGTGTGAGGCAGGGAGGAGGAAGTCCCCCCCCCCACCTACTGCAGGGGTGAGGTGAGGAGGACGAAGTCACCCCCACACAACACACCTACTGCAGGGGTGAGGTAGGCAGGAGGTCACGCATCTCCCACCTACTATAGGGGTGAGATGGTGAGGAGGTCACCTGCCCCTACCTACTTCAGGGGTGAGATGAGAAGGAAGTTACCTACCCTTCCCCCCAAGCCACCCCCATGCACTGCAGGAGTTAGATGAGGAGGAAATCATCTGTTCCCCCCACCCACCTACCCCCCCCGCACCCTGGCCACCTACTGCAGGGGTAAGGCAGGGAGAAGGCCAGCTGCCCCCACCCACCACAGGGGTGAGAGCAATGCGGAGCCACAGGGCATGATCCTCTCCCCGGGACCCTGTGGGGGCTGGCGAGGCACCAAGGGCTCTCAACCCGTGTGGCTCCGGGGTCTCCACAGGAGGAGTTGCAGGAAGACCACTAGGATGGATGTGTGTCTGAGCAGCCTGCCCGGGTAGCAGGTGGGGCCTGGGTGGCTGCAGGGACGAGGGACAGAGAGCAGCCAGGGCCTGAAGCCTGGAGCCCCGGGTGGTCGGGAGGGCGGTGAAGGACCCGGCTTTCCCCCCAGGAGCCCAGGGACCACGGTGGCCCAGATCTGGGGCTCCCATCCAGGCCTTTCCACCCCAGGGTGCCCAGCTCAGGCCCCACGTTACGAAGCAGACACCTGGGCCTCCTCCCATGCGGAGGTGGCTCACCTGGCACTGCTGCTGGTGAGTGACCCTATGGCTTCACAGCACACCGGCTTCTGAATCCTTGCCTCTGCAGCGATTTCTAACCGTTCCCCCACACAAGACTTAGCAGAGCGTGCAGACACCACAGAGGGTAATTAAACCATCACACTCGCAAAGCTGGACGCACAGGCAAACATATGATGTATTGTTAACAGCAAGTATAATTAGGCAAGTAAACGTATATCTATATGTCATAGTTAACTGAAACGTTAGCTTCCAATAAACGTATAAAATGGATTCCAAATGAGGGGAAAAAATTTGTTTTAGAAATTTGTGGTTTTCTATTTTCTCTCACTTCAACCCTCCATTAATGTGGGCCAATTAACTGTCAACTGGATTTACAAAAATGTGTTTACATTTTCAGCCCCATATTTGTGAGTTCAGCATTACTCAATCTATCTCAACGATAAATAACCCTTGGATTATGTATAATGATAAGAGTATCTAAACAATCACAAGGTAATGCCTGAAATACACGCGAAGGTGGGCGTGAAGGAAACATGTGGGCCACGACCTAGCACTTTCCAGATGAACCTGAGGGTGAATACACTTCGATCACCTTCCACAGGCAACTTCATCATATGATATTTCTGAAGGGAAAAAGTCTTCAGTAAAAACAGAATTATTAAGTTGCACCAAAATCAGAACCTTACACTTGAAGTAGAATACAATTACTGAGGCCACTGATAGTATGACAGAGCTACATTGCTATCACTGTCTATAAACATGATGAAAGTCTTGTCCGTCTGATGGATACATAGTTTCCAGTATGAGAAACATTTCTGTAAGCTCGCATATATTTTTCATATATAGCCTCAAATAATAGTTCTAGATGGCTTCTATTATTCCAAACCTCCTCAAAAAAATTATTTGGCTAGTGCGCTTATCTTTATATTTGAGAAAACAGTGCTTTCTTACTGTGGTTTCTGAATACACCGGAAGCCTAGGATTTACTTTCACTTTGCCTGCACTGTGGCTCTGAATAAATAAAATCTTTTGCTATCACCCTTTTCCACTAAAATGAACACGAAGTAAAAAAAAAAAAAAAAAAGTAAAGTCTGAACATTTCAAATAAATACAGCAACAAGTACATTTAATGATAAGGTCACTGATATTTTTCACACTTCAAAAGAAGGACAAAGCTGTGTTCCTCTGCTGTGGGTGAGTGTGTGTGTGCTCACATATGTGTGTGTGACTGCTCCTCCGTCTCTCCCTTCTAATTATACCAAATACGGAGAACTCTGGAAAAATCATAAAAATGGCTTCACCTCTATCTATATCAGAAAATCGCTTTACTGCAATAGCATTAAAAATGTAGGCACCAGTTCTCATAAGCAGAATGAGGGAAATAGTGTTTTCCAAAATGAAATTTCAGGGAATGGTTCTTCTCAAAGTAAGATAACTTAAGGGGCAAGGCAATTCACGCAACTGAATCTAGCATCTGTTTTAAGTCATAAAGGCCATTACATTTTGTAGGTTGTGCAATTTGCTGTTTAACCAACTTTCTACAAAAGCATGGTGAAATGGCATGTTTAAAACCAAGGGCAAAGGGACTCCGCTCACTGTGAGAAGAGGCACACCCCCCCGGCAGGAGCAGTGTGGCCCTCTGGGGTACCTCTCCCAGCAGCAGGCCCACCGCCTCAGCCCTGACCGCACGGCCCGCTCCTGGCCATTCCACCTCCTGTTTTATCTGTCAGAAAACACTGGCATTTGGTGAAGGTGTACAGTCGGTGGTGGGTCGATGTGGCAACTGAAAAGAAACTACAGGCTAGGGCACTTCCAGTTCAGCAACCCTGGGTAGCAATGTCTACCAAATGCTCTTCCTGAACAGAAAATTATATCTGGGTGCCTCCATTTGCTAGAGCAAAAAGATTATTCAGAAATCATATATACTACCAAAACACTGCAGGCTCAAACTTGGAATAAATCCTCCACTCCCGCTCCCTCCACAACATTTTCAAGCAGGGCTTCAGTACTCCATTATTGTGAATGTTCTTTGGCCCACAGCAAAAAATATTGACAAAATTCTGCTTTTAAGACAGTTATTGTCTCTGTATACTTGATAGCAGCCTTCAGAAGTTCACCTGCTAGCATTAAATTCTTGAGTTTGGGTGAAAGGAGAGAAAATTCACCACATCTCAAGCTCTTCTGCTGTAGCAGCAGCAAATCAAATTATTCTTTCAATTAAACTAGCTTTGTGCCTAAAAACAAAAAAAGGCCACAGGCTTTCTTCCCCCACACAGAAAACCAAAGCCATCACCCCTTTAAACCCCATGACTTGAGCATGATTTCCACGGCTTAGTATTCTTGGATAATACAGCTCATAAAATTAAATCTACTCTCAGAGATTTCACTTATCACTGTGTGCTGCTGTGAGCTTGCAGGCAATCAAGGGATCAAGAGTTCTGCATTGGGATGAGTTTTGATGGACCTGATATAGGGATATGACCTACCTCTCTCTCTGTCTGTCTCTCTCTCTCACACACACACACACACACACACACACACACACACACACACCAGAAACCAAAAACACCTCATCAGAGGTTGAACAGAGAACCAGGGCCCCCATCGTCACCCCCACTGCCCTGAGATGAGAAGGGACGCTTCCCACCATGAAACTCACAGGACTTCCTCACCTTTGCCACACAAGTTAGCTACATGTTAGCACTAAGACAAGCCCTGAACAGTGCATGCATCTGGCCAATTTCCTTCCAGAGAACTGGAGCTGGTCTTTCATAAATGCCCAACTAACAGATGCTCTGTGTTTAACTTTCTTTTCAAAATGTCGGCTTTCGAGAAGCAAAACGTGAAGCGCAGGTCTTGGCTGAATCCACGCTGATAAGGTAAAGGCGCTTCGGTGCTGGTGACGTGCCTGGAAGGGCAGTGAGGTCGTGTTTGTTGGGGGAGAGGCGAAGCCCATTCCCCTGGCACTTATTTGATTCAGAGCATTGTATTTGTGGAAGTCAGAGCCAAGTGCTAACCAAGATTTAACACTAAGACTAATCAGAATGATACTTAGTACAAGAAAACACAACTTTTTTTCGTTATGGTACATACAGTGGGCATCCATTGAGAACTTGGCATCTTTTGTTAAGCACCATGATTATGAATAATTTATGATAGAAACTGACAGTGACTTCATCATAAAGCTGTGGATGGAGAAATCGAAGAACACTCCAGGACCTGCCTGGGTAAGACAACGACTTCCCGGATGTGAAACACAAAATCTGACATTTGACTAAGCAAATTTTATAGGGACAAAGGGGTAAATTTGCTAAAATAAAATCAATCAGAACAAAACGAGAAACTAAAAATCTGGCAGTTTTAAAAAATTCTCCATTCTTGCAGTGATTGCAAGGAGACAGCCCACGTCTGGTGCGGCGGGCACCTGGAAAGCCTGACCTTTTCCTTTTAAGAGAGCTTCATGGGTTTAAAAATGGGACGCGCACAGCAACATCGTACAAACTAAAAAGATATTTTAAATACCAATTAAATAGTTAAAAATTAACACTGACATACTCTTAAAAATCCAGGGGTTCCTGTAAATGTCTTCACTTTAAAAAGAGGTATGCCTGAAAAGTCCAAGCCCCTGTTTGTTCCCACAGCTTCAGGTGGCACTGGCTGTTTCCCGCATCCAACTTCTAAAAATACCAGTGTGGAGTTCACCTCCTCCATGCTTTTTTCTTTTTTACCTGAAGGCAAAAAGTAAATCCGGTTTCTCTTCACAGATTGTGGGCCTGGTTTTAATTTGTGCAATAGTCCTTTTGATAACAATGCCTAGTTAAAACATCCATTAAAAGTCTGTAGCAGGCATTTAATGGAAGGAAAATCTAATAGGGTTCCACTGCAACTCGTTCATTAACTTTTAAAAGAGTTCTCTCCTTCAGTGTTCATAGAGAAAGACGGGGCATGTGGGCAGAAAGAGGGAGGGAGAGACAGAGACAGACAAGAGAGAGAGATGGGGGAAGGTGGAGAGAAAGAGAGGAGAGAGAGAAGAGAGAAACATTCACATATTTAGGGCTGGATTATAAATCTTTGAAAGGAATTCGCTCAAACAGTCGTGTTTTTCAGCCACCTGAACCAGCTCTCACTAAACCGAGGCCTCCTTTGTAACTATTATCCACTGTCTCAAGTCATAACAGGGAGACTCACCGGGAACCTCATCCCCCAGGAAACACGGGGAACTGAAGCTCAACGCTGCACCGAGCCTTCAGAACACAGAATACCCAAAGTACTTTATGCCAGGAAAAAGCAAGGACTGACTCAAGATTGACAGAGCAACGACCACAAAGAAAGGCTCACCATCCCGGGGTTCCGGCCCAACCACACTGGAGAAAGCCGGCCTGGTCTACCTGCCAGAAGGCAGGCTCTGTAACCAGGCCAGCACCTCCTCCACCAGCCAACAGGGGGCCACTGTCATATCAATCAGTCTAGGTGACAGCCCATGGGTTCACACATGCTTTTTCCAGCATAGGAATGCGCCACATCACTGAGAAATCATTGCATTTAAGAAATTATTGCATTTCTCAAAATGTTCAGTAGAATGTCTTAGAGAGGACAGACACTCAAAAATGGTTATTGCAAGAATGAACCGGAAACCATTGGAGCTACACCACTTTACGGTGTGAATAACAACCTTACCCAGGGGTGGTATCAAAGTCCAGGAAGAGTTAAAAGGGGCACAACTGCGGGTGGAAGGGCCACCGACAGCAAAGGTCACCAGCCACGGAATTTTCTGGGGTGCAAGGGAACCCGGAGCTCCGAGCACGATGCCTGTTCCCCCCACAGTGCAGCTCCACCACGCTGTCTTCAACCTGCTGTCCACTTGCTCCTTCCTGCTCCGATCTAGCTAGTCAAGCAACCTCAACCCCTTCCAACAAGCTTTTTCCTAATATAAAGCCCTATACTTACCATAATATTGCTTTATGTATTAGAAATGTATCATGTATATTTTATACTGTTTCCAAGCTACATGGAGTTTGAGCGGCCTGGCCCCAGCTCTATTTTTTCCATAAGCCCTGTTCCTTCAGGATGTACATGTTGTGTTATAACTGAAAAGTCTGTACCAAGACCCTATTAATAATGCTGAGGAAAGGCAAAACTATCCAAGTTAAACTCAAAGGAAGACCATGCACACATAGTACATAAAAAAATGTTGGACTCTCAGGCTAATTTAGGGTTGCTAAGTCAAAAGATTGACGTTACAGGTGAAAATACATGGTGCCTGTCATTCTCCTAAATCTGAACATTCCTCAGCTAGTCCTACTGAATCCACTAACAAATGCCACAAGGAGGAGACCCTTTTCCAACTGCTGCTTACAATGACAAATCCATATTGATTCATCCTTCAAACCACACACAAGCTGCTGCTCCACAAAACCCCTGATCTCCTCATCTTCCCCACCCCTCAGCCCACCCAGACAAGTAGCATCTTTCTGGGTTTTGACTCCCTATAACAAGTTATCTGGAATGCTCCCGTAACATCTATCACTTTCCACTTCATTAAGAGAGGTATACACACGGATCTTTCTCCCCAACAAGACTTGCAAGCTCACTGAGGGCAAGATCCGTCCCCGCTCATCATTGCATTTCTCAAAATGTCCAGTAGAATGCCTCAGATATGACAGACACTCAACAATGGCTGCTGGAAGAATAAACTGGAAACCATCAGAGCTACACCACTTTATGGTGTGAATGACAACCTTACCCAGGGGTGATACAAAAGCCCAGGAAGAGTTAAAATGGGCCAGCCCAGGTAAGCCTGCAGTACCCCTCTTGTCCCCAACTGGCCTCAGAACCCCACAGAAAGGTGCCAGCCATGCCCCAGCTGCATCCTAGGCTGTGCTCCAGGTATCTGCACCCAGGACCTCTCTGATCTGCCTCCAGACCTCACAGGCCCCGTCCGCCGGGCTGTTCTCCTGCATGACCACAGCACCCCCAGTGTGTGCACCTCAGGGACAGCAGAGTGACATGCAGGATAGAGCAACACATGTTCACTAGGAGGCCCCTCTAGGGGTGGAGGAAGACAGAACTGGAAAGCAAACAATTTCAAGACTCAGGACCCACAGATATTAGGAACAGATCTGCTTCAAACTAATAAGTATAAGCTATGGAAACGCCATGCATTATGGCCATAAAATCCAAGCAACAATCAGCTAGTACCCTTCACCCAACCCTCTCCCACTTTAAGTCACCACTGCTCACTGCAGAACTGCCCACATCTCTGTCATCACCAAATCTAATAACGACAGCTCTGCTGATATTTATTCTACAAAAGCTGGACCCTATACAGAAAAACTTCTTAGCTATATGATGTCTACAATGAATGTAGCAGACATCAGCTACCATTTTGTTTGAAGATGATATCCAAATCAATATGCCCAAATCAAAGAAATATTTTGCTAATGAGCTGCCAAATTTCATGGAAATGTATTCAGAATGACAAATGGTCCACCTATTTACTGACCTCAGTTTGCTTCAACATGTACCATGGAATCAAAACAGTGTAAATTTCTTGAGGATAAGCAATTGGGGACCTTTCTTTTGTGCCACCCTCCCCACCTGGTAAAGTGATAGGTTCCTTGCAGCTGCTGAGTAAGTGCCTGTAGATGCGATGACTCCCTACTGGGACCAGCCAGGTCCTTCCTGTGTCACTGTGGGGCCAGCAGTGGCCAAAGTCAAAACACCACATGGTCAAGAGGATACTCTGTGAGTTGCTTATTATCAATTATCAATGATAACTATGGGTTATCAACAACTATTGGTTATCCAATCAAATTAATGGCTGTTCTGTTGACAAAGTATCCTGAGCACATCTGTGATTCAGAGTGGGTTACTTCTCTACCTCCAGTCCTCAGTAAAGGCTGCTGCCCAAATGACAGGACATAATACAATCTTCTCCTTTGGTATCTCTCATGGATTGAATATTGTCCTCTAAAATTCATATCCTCCCAGAACCTCACAATGTGACTTTGTTTGGAAATAGGGTCTTTGCAGATATAATTAGTTAAGCTGGGGTGAGGTCATACTAGATCAGGATGGGTCCTAAGTCCAAAGACTGGTGACCGTACAACAGAGGAGAGGACACACGGAGAAGGCAGCGACTGGAGTGATGCACCACAAGCCAAGGACACTCAGGACTGCAGGGAGATACCAAGAGCTGGAAGAGGGGAGGAAGGATTCTCCTCTGGAGGCTTCAGAGGGAGGCTGGCCTTGCCAACACCTTGATCTCAGGCTTCTGGCCTCCAGCACTGGGAGAGAATAAATGTATGTTGTTTTAACTATTGGTTTGTTTATGGTTTTAATTTGTACTGATTTGTTAAGAATGTCACTAAATAAGGAAGAAGTTGGCTAAAAGAACCATAAACAAAATGGAATAAACATTAGTAGCCCAGGTACAGAATGAAATGGCCAGCGTGGCCCTCCCCATCTGCAGACATCAACTCTCTCCCCAGGCTTCCTTGCCCACCTGCAGGCACAGACGCACACCCCGCCAACACCCGGCCCATGACTCCTTATGCAGAGGAGGAGACTTACCTGCCCCATCAGCGATGCAGCAAGTGGCCACCCAGATGGCACAGGAAAGCCAGGCCCCAGCCAGCCAGTCCTATGGTGCCATGTGAACTGCAAGCTCACAACAAGGCTACCAATCGCTTTTACAGGGGAGAGATAGCACAGCTCTTCTAATCCCAGAAACAAGCCGGGACTGCAGGAGCAGACCCCCGGCCCACTCCAGACTGTGGACCCCACAAGCTGCAGAGCACTTGGGTGCATACTAGAGAGATGACCCACTTCCATGGGAACGTGTTTTGTTTGAAACTGTGTTCCCAGCATCCAAAACAGCACGTGCTCAATAAATACCTGTGATTGATGATAGAAAACAAAATTGTCGTGGAGCAGCCAATGGGCGAATGACTGTCCCATGGCCAGAAAATGTCATGAGGGCTCTGCCTGGTATGCAGGTACCCCAGCAGGTGCCCCCAGAGCCCAGCAGGTGGATTCCATCTTCCTACACCAAACCACGCACTTAAAATGACAAACACCCCTAAATGAGCTACTGTTCTGAATGCATTTAACTAAATAGCAGGTTTTTAAACCTGTTAAAAATTATTGTTTCTTAAGATCAAAATTGAGTAGTTTGTGTTTTGTAATGGTTGCAACATTGTGCAATGGGATCCTTTTGTTGAAGTACCTTATGGTACAGAAGTGGAAACCCTCATGCAGGAAGTGTCCATGCAGTCACAGGCACATAACAAAGCGGGGGACCAACCAGAAGCATCAAAGGAGCTCACGGGCGCCCCCACTGGGGAGGAGGACCAGCTGAGACAATGTCGAAACAGGAAGCTGTGCTGCTGCTAAGTGGAGAGAAACAGTGTGCTCCAGCTGAGAGAAACCCATGGACTGAGATCATAAAATCTCACTGTTCACAGCAAGGAAAGGCTCACGGTGCACCTGGGGGCAGGACCCATTGCAGGACACAGCACACAAGCAACCCAACCCTTTGGATACTCACAGGACCCTAGCCAGAAATTCTACACTTCACAATTATCTATATAACTCACTAAAATTTCAAGGTTGGCCAAAGGCAAAAAAAAAAAAGGAGCAATGCCTTTTTTTCTTTAAAAGCTGATTCACTATCCTTAAAATTTGTAAGATTCACTATCCTTAAAATTTGTAAGAAATATCACTTTCAGGGAGAAATTGAGATCCTAAAACCATGTGTAAGACAGAGAGAGGGCAGCCTTTAAAACTAAATCCATACTTAGGCAACAGTAAGCAAATTTTAGCTTTGCTTATTAAAACTACAATTGACTTCTTAAAACATTAAACTCTCCAAGGATATTTATATTCCCTAAGGTCAGAAGTTCATAATTTATCTCTGAAGGATAAATTCTATCACTGGGCTCAAGGAGGGGACGTGAAACACTTTAATCCTATTTTTACCATATTCATCACATTCAACAAAGAAAAGCAGGGAAACAAATGACCACAACCCTGCCACACATGTTAGAAACATCAAGAAATAGAGTTTTCTCGAAATGGTGAAAGCATGCTGGGCTGCCCCCAACACCCATCGCGTACCTCCTCGTATTCAATATGCTTTGAGTTCACTGCTTCCAACATAAATGTACATGTCCTATCAGAGAAGAAGAAACCTAAAATCCACCAGGCATGGTGGGTCATGCCTATAATCCCAACACTTTGGGAGGCCGAGAAAGGAGAATGGCTTGAGGCCAGGAGTTTGAGACCAACCTGAGCAATACAGCAAGACTCTGCCTCTACAAAACAAAATTTAAAAATTAGCTGAGTGTGGTAGGACACATCTGTGGTTCCAGCTACATGGGAGGCTGATGTGGGAGGATTCCTTGAGCACAGGAGTTCAAGGCTGCAGTGAGCGATGATTGCGCCACTGCATTCCAGCCTGGACGATAGAGCCAGATCCAGTCTCTTAAAAAAACAAAGGACTGGGGCTTTAATCTCACTCAAGGAGATATGTTCAAGAGGGTAAGGATGTTTTCATAACCAAGAGTTTAAAACAAAAATTTAATTTTGCAAATTAAACCAAGCACATGGTCAAGGTGTCCGTATTCTTCCATAATGAAATCATTATATAATTTCTTAAGAAATGCATTGGAGGCTCCCCTGAGATTTTAATCAAAATAAAATAAAATAAAAAAGTTAACACAGAAGCATCAACTACTCACATAACAAGGACAATTATCATAGTAGGCAGGGCCCTAAACAGAGGTGGATTTGCTCGACGCAGGTGAAGCCTCAGGGCCCCTGGCCTGCGCTGGCCCTTCCAGAGCCCTGGGGACCCTGTGTCCATGTGGGCTTCCAAAATGGCAGAGCTACAGCACTCTTGCTCTTCCTGGCCAGGAGACGGTGCCACCTCTGCCACCTCCCATCTCGCGTGGCTGCATCCCAGCCCCAAACCTCTTTGCCTGGGCAGCGTTGTGGGCCTGCAGCCTTGTGCAGACTGCAGAGGGGAAGCTGGACAGTGCGTGAGGCCAGGTATTTCGCGGACCCAGCCATCAGGAATAAACAACCACTTTCCATGACCCAGGCTAAAGGACTGACTGAATTACCTTCCTATGCAGCCAAACATGCAGGAAAACAGATGTGTCAGGCAACAAATTAACAATCAGGTTATTTTTCGAGATTCTGCCACATTTTCAGTTTTTTAAGATTTGCTCTGTTGTGATTTCTTTCTCATACTAAACAAGCAGTCACCCTCATACTTAATTTTGCATTCATGATTTTGTACTTTTTTTCTTAAGAAGATACTCCCCCTCCCCCCAAATCCTAGCTCCTCCCCCAGCACTAAACCCTGTAGAAACACACAGACTTTTCTAGTCTTCATCCTGATGCCTTTACTGAGGGGCTCTTCGGGGAGGCTGAGCCTGGTCCCTGCCTTGGATAAGATCTTCTCAGTTAGTCTCACTCCAAGAACACACTCCCCCTGTACAGAAAACAAACCAGATATCACCCATGTCGACACTTTTCCCAGATCACTGTGATTTCATGTCCCAGTTTGCCAATTCTTAGTCATCTTAGAGCTTCCAACGTACCCCGCCCAGGTGGCTACAGGAGCTGCCTACGACGACTCTACTACACGTCTACACCTCGCTGGTGGGAGTTCATCACGAGTCACAGTTGCCCGTGGCAGTTAGAGGGTGTCCAGAGAAACGAGTCTTAGTCTATGGGGCATGTCTGCACCCAGTAGCGTCCTGAGTGCCCACGGGGAAACTTCTGCTTCCATCTCTCACGTGCAAGGCTGCAAATACAGCACTAACCGGTGGGTAGCCGAGGAGAGTTGCAAGCAAAGCATAAGCCTGTTTAAGAAGGCTGCAGTCAGCCTGGTGTGGTGGCTCACGCTTGTAATCCCAGCACTTTGGGAGGCCAAGGTGGGCGGATCACCTGAGGTGCTCAGCCTGACCAACATGGAGAAACCCTGTCTCTACTTAAAATACAGAATTAGCCAGGCGTGGTGGCACGTGCCTGTAATCCCAGCTACTCGGGAGGCTGAGGCAGGATAATCGCTTGAACCCGGGGGCGGAGGTTGCAGAGAGCCGAGATCGCGCCACTGCACTCCAGCCTGGGCAACAAGAGTGAAACCCCGTCTCAAAAATAAATAAATAAAAGAAAGAAGGCTTCAGTCTAATTCATAAATGAGACGCATGGTGAGTTATTCAGAATGAAGACTGTTTGGAAAAACATCTCTCACCCTTGAGCTTGATGTGAGCAAGGACACTCGGCCTCTCCTACAAATACTTGGAGTCACTGGCAAGAGAAAAACAGAAACAAACAAACAAAAGGTGTGTACATACATGTTTGCCTGTATGTATATATGTATACACACATATACATGCATGCATGTAAGATATATGACTGTTCTTATTTTATTTTGAAGACAAGGTCTTTCTCTGTTGCCCAGGCTAGAGTGTAGTGGCACAATCATGGCTCACTGCAACCTCAACGTTATGGGCTCAAGTGATCCTCCCAGCTCAGCCTCCTGAGTAGCTGGGACTACAGGCATGCACCACCACATCTGGCTAATTTTTGTATTTTTTGTAGATATGGGGTTTCGCCATGTTGCCCAGGCTGGTTGCGAACTCCTGGCCTCAAGTGATCCACCCATCTCTGCCTCCCAAAGTGCTAGGATTATAGGCATGAGCTACCGCACCTGGCCTGACTGTTCTTATTTCATACATGGAACATGACAGCAACAGAAAGATTCGCACCAAGGTGCAGGAACCACCCTGACATGCAGCTCTCAGTCAAGAACAGATCTCAGGAACCTTTGGCTGAACTCACTGTTGACACGTCTGAAGAAACTGAGGCACTAACAGCCACCCAGAAGCCGCCTAGTGGAAAGGCCAGGGCTCACGCAACTACCCTGAATCCCAGCCCACTGCTATTCCCCACCATAACCCAAGAAAAACTCCAGCGAAACAGATGACAAAAATTAAAGCTTTAACAACTTACGGATGGTTTGAGAGGTCAAGGAGTCAAACCTTCCTGGGCTTAACTTACATGACCCTATCTGTCTTACTCTATAACCTTATGACATCAACCTGTGTGCACTATCTATAGAACCTTAAATTCCGTAAGCCTCACTCTATAGATGAAGAGAATAATAAGATAACTATAAAACTTAAATTATATAATGCAAGTGGAGTGTGTCAGGAATACAGTCAATTCAGCAACTCTAAAATACTTAGTGAGCGCCTATCATTTGCCAAGCAGTACTGCTAGTGTTCCAGGCACTACCTGTACAGGCAATGAACAAAACGGACAAAACCCCTGTCCCTGTGGAGTTTAAATTCCAAACTTTCTGCTGTTATTATTGTTATAGCTATTGTTATTATCATCAGATATCGGCACTTTGCAAGGGTACACTGAAAACAGAAGAATGCTACAGTTAATATTTATAAAGAATAACGAACGTCATCCCTTAAACGTGTTTTATAATCTAAAAGGTGCCAATGCGACTTTGGGATGTGGTTAGAAGAGGTGCACCTGACAGCTGTCCATCTTCTTGTCCAGCCCCTTCCCTCCCAGTGAGAGGCACGGGGAAGACGCAGCTACAATGTGGTGTGATTTAAAGAAAGGGGAACCTGTTAGAATTGGGTCTGCCCAAAGAATGCCGTCTACCTCCTGTGATGGCTCGTGGGAAGGTCAGGGGGAAGAACAGCTGTGATGCACACCCTGGTCAGGTGGGGAAAGATTTAGGAGGCCCCAGCACCCTCAGGCACCTGCAGGGCTGCAGGGTGGTGGCCAGCACCCCACAAATGTTACACACGCACACTTCCTATCACGCACGCTTCCTATCACGCACGCTTCCTATCACGCACGCTTCCTATCACGCACGCTTCCTATCACGCACGCTTCCTATCACGCACGCTTCCTATCACATAAGCTTCCTATCACGCACGCTTCCTATCACGCACGCTTCCTATCACGCACGCTTCCTATCACGTAAGCTTCCTATCACGCACGCTTCCTATCACGCACGCTTCCTATCACGCACGCTTCCTATCACGTATGCTTCCTATCACGCACGCTTCCTATCACGCACGCTTCCTATCATGCATGCTTCCTATCATGTAAGCTTCCTATCACGCACGCTTCCTATCACGCACGCTTGCTTGTTCAATGTGAGTGTGGAGGCGAGGCCTGAAACGCAGAACCTGAAGACAGTGAGAACAGTGTCAATGTCGCAGGAAGACAGTGAGAACAGTGTCAATGTCGCAGGACAGGAGTGGCCTCCCCATCTCAGAATGGAAGAGCTGGCTGAAGAGCAGCAAGGAGTCAGACAGATGCTGGAGGAGGCAGAGGCAAGAGGCAGGTCGCTGCTAAACCACGGGGAGGCATGGAAGAGGAGACGGCTGAGATGAATTGGAAAATGGAATTTTTGTTTTCCATATTCAATCTTGATAACATTTATTTCATTGCTCAATGAAATTTTTACATCCACAGAATGCATGATAAAATATTTCATATAAAGTTAATATTGATAACCACTTCAGTCTTCAAAATACTCTCGCTACACCGTGAGCTCCATTACCTCAAGGACCTTCTTAGCTATTTTTCTTTCTCCTTGAACTGTCTGGAAACACGCAAGTACTCAAAACAAGTATGTACTGGATAAATAAACCAAAGAATGGGCCAGCAGTTGGGGAAATGAGCACATGAACTCCACGAGGTAGAAATCAGTCCCAGGTAGTATCATCCCAATTTATAGCTGAGAAATCTAACAGCGAAAGCAAAGATGCACCCTCTCTGCAAGTACAGAGCTGGGAAGTTTTGACGTGGAGGTCAAAGCCACTGTAGGGTTCTTTACCCAACGGCATCAACGCACAACTGGCGGTCCCCTTGGAAGGTTCCGGAAAGGCAAGAATGAGCATAAGGGACCCAACGTCACATGTCAGGAAACCAAGGGGATTAAACGTTTAATGTCAATATTTATTTCTTATTTACATCCCCGCCTTGGTTCCAAGAAGGATTTAGGGCAGCGTGATTTATGCTCCGGAAGGCTGTGCTGATTAAACCCTCACATTCACGCGCAGGAGGTAATGCACAGAAACCTCTCACAACACGGGTGGGACACGCTGACGGCTCACAAGCACCAGGAACCCTGGGGGCTGGGGTCTACGCCTTTACTACTGGAAGAAAAAAAGAAAAACTAATGATTATTACTCATCAAAAGCAGTTTTTCAATAGACAAAATCTTTCGATGCGCTGGGTCTACTGAGAAAATGAAATAAAAGGCACTGCAGTGCACCACAATATCTAAAATTTATTGTAAAACTCATCTAAGATATCACAGAAACAATTTCTCCCTCGAGTGTTTTATGAACAGCAAATGGGAGGAGGAAAAATATTTTTACTGATACCCTTGAACTAAGTTTATAGAAATATGTATGTGTGAACGTGTCATATTTAACAGAAAAGTTAATAGAAATATCCAGAATCTCACAGCATTTTTTTAATTTGAGTTGGTAACCAACCAAATACCATAAAAACACAATAATGAAGACCATCTCATATACAAAAGATGCAAAATTTAATGGGAAAAAAAACCTTTCAAATAACCATGCAGAAGCCCTAGCAAAGCAGTTATTATTCCCAGAGCATTGCCACTATCCCATCCTCCGGAACTATATTTATTATGACTTATTAGATTTTGGAGCAATTGTCCTCTGAAGAGCACAAAATGCTGCAAAATATTATAACTTTTAAAACTGTGCAAAAACTTTACGAGGAACACTTCTAAAGCTAAAGTATTGCTGAAAATTGCCAGAGGAGATAGCAGTGAGAGATAAGGAAGTGGATGGAAAGAAAGACAGCAGGGAAAGGAAAAGAAGGAGTTAAGGAGAGGGACCAGGGCAGCCACAGGGAGAAGGTGTGCACGGAACCCACAATCCCAGTACTGAATAACGGGCTCCCAGGCTGCCCCATTCCTCTCTGGCCCACAGGCTCCGGCTCTGGTCATCATGTATTCACTGGCCGTGTGGCTGTTGCCATGCAAGATTCCCCCACACTTGCAGAATATATTTCAGCCTCTCTCTGTGTGTGCAGAGAGGAGCCCATCTAAAATTAGTATCTTCTAAATGATGGTAAACGGAATATAAAGAACAAAGCCTCCAGTGTGGCCCTCCATTTCAAAGAGCTCTGAAGATGGCAAAAAGGGACATCAGTATGTGTGCAAATACGAGTCACCAAAAGGGTTTGTAAAAGCATCTAAAAATCAATTAATTAATCCTCCCAAACCACTGCATAAAGACAGTCTTCCCACCCAGTGAACTGCATCCTCCACAGTGTGCAGGCCGGGCGTGCAGATGCTCACTAGAAAAAAGTCGCTGCAACGTAGACTTCGACAATTCAGAGTATGCAATAGTCCTTCCATGTGAAACGTGAGGACTCCTCAAAAAGGAAGGCCACTAGGAAAGGGATTATCAGACCAGCAAACAGGTAGTTTCTCTTTCAGGGTTCTGTAAACGCAGAAGCTATGAGCACTTGCAGATTTCCAACATTAATCCACCAGGCTGACTCATACCATGTCCCCCTACTCCAAAAAATAAAATAAAACAAGAAACCATCCCAACACATCTGTGCTTCTCAGACGTTAACAACTGGTGATCCACACCCAACACACATAACATCGGCATCCATCTTCTTCCATTTCTTAAAGAGCTGACATGATTGGCAGGGTGCTCTTTTTAGTATCGTCACTATATTTATACATTCACCATGAAAATCAGCAGAAACATACTGGAACGTTGTTAGGGGAAGTTTTCAGGTTTTTCCTAAGTAAAGTGTGCTATAATACTGATTCCAAATTCCCCCAAAAGTGAGAAAAGTTTGTACTTTATAAGACTCATGAGAATATACTGGGATATAAAATATGTTTCCACAGTTTGATGGTTTAAAGAGATAACGGAGCAGGCTGCAGATATAACTGATATCACTTTTACATGTGAACATGGGAGAAAACTCCAAAGAGAACTCCTATGACACAGAAAACTATGACAACAGCCCAGAGTTCCAGAGCTGCTGAGGCTGTGGCCCAGCTCATAACTGCTCCCAGGCTGCTGCGCACAGGCAGGCTACCAGCCCTGCAGAGATAGGGATAGGCATCCTGTGAAACGGGCTGTGCACCAACACAGACCCCCAGTCCCTTCACCACAGGCAGCCCTGAGAATTGGAAGAGTCTTCCTAACCGTGCGTGGCAAATTTAACCTGACCAGAACGGACATGAGGTTACTGCCGGTCTTTCCTCACCCAAGTATTGTGATTATTAATCCATTTATCTGTAGAAAATCTCATGTTTAAGCTGAGAATGTTGCAAAATATACAGTATATGCACTAAATTTCTTTTCAAAAATCTGAAAAGTTCTGAATTCCAAAACATATCTGGCCCCATGGATTTCAAGTAAAAGATGTGGGACCATCTTTAAAACGTGAATGAACTGAGGGCACACTCCACTTCCTTCAGGGTTTACCTGGAGTCCAGAAATAGAACCGGCGCCTGAAAAGCCTAGATCAGAAAACTCTCTTTTCCAGCGTGCAGAACTATCTGTTAAAAGGATGTGTTTCAGACTCTCAGAAATACCTACTAAATAAATAAGATATATATATCTCTCTCAATGGAAAGTTGAGAAAGACAAACCTAACTCCAAATTAAACTTATTTTAGACTTTCCAAAATACATGCAAAACATCTTACAGCTACATGGTCTAAAAGGCCATCAGCAAAATCAAGTCCATTGAAACTATCAAATATAAAAAGATACTAGTATACAACACACAGTCCCCTAAAATTTGGCTTTATTGGTGTAAATTACCTGTGTAGACACATTAAAACTCAACTGAGAGGCAAAGTAAAATTCCTGCTTGAAAGGTTCACAAACGAGGGAAATCTAGCCTCAATTACTAAAAAAAAAGTCCAGGCGTGGTGGCTCATGCCTGTAATCCCAGTACTTTGGGAGGCTGAGGCGGGCGGATTGCCTGAGGTCAGGAGTTCGAGACCAGCCCGACCAACATGGAGAAACCCCGTCTCTACTAAAAATACAAAAATTAGCTGGACATTGCGGCCTGTAATCCTAGCTACTCAGAAGGCTGAGGCACGAGAATTGCTTGAACCCGGGAGGCAGAGGTTGCAGCCAGCCGAGTTCATACCACTGCACCCCAGCCTGGGTGACAAAGCGAGATTCTGTCTCAAAAATAAATAAATAAATAAGGCATCACATGCACTTATTTTCCTTCCTAGGGATAATTTCTGAAGCCCTGTGAAGATCTAAAATTGCAGAGTGGGCGAGGCATAGTGGAACATACCTGTAATCAATCCCAGCACTTTGGGAGGCCAAAGCGGGAGGATCACCCAAGTCAGGAGTTCGAGACCAGCCTGGCCAACATGGTGAAACCCTGTCTCTACTAAAAATACAAAAATTAGCCGGGTGTGGTGGCAGGTGCCTGTAATCCCAGCTACTCAGGTGGCTGAGGCAGGAGAATTGCTTGAATCCAGGAGGTGAAGGTTGCAGTGAGCCAAGATCACACCATTGCACTCCAGCCTGGGGACAGAGCGAGGCTCCGTATCAATAAATAAATAAATAAAATCGCAGAGTACAGGCAGGAAACACTGTTTACACATTAGCCAGCAAGGAACAGGTATCTAGAAATGTCCTCTTGGGGTCAACAATGCTGATGAGACTCACAAAGTTCCGGTGTAGTGGACAAAAATGCAAAGATCTGGGGAGAAGCTCCAGGCTAGAGAAGGACTCACACCAAGCAACTGTGGAAACGACCTCCGAAGGACCATGCCTCAGGCAGGATCACAGTGTTGTGGTAATGGGCAAAGGCAGCTGGCTCCAGGGCCACACCAGCCTGAGCTGCCCCTGCCAGCATAGCAGCCTGAGATCTCAGCAGAGGGGGCCAGTGGGTACCACCTGGGCACCCACTCTGTGCCAGGCTTGGGGGCCAGGCACCTACAGTGCCTCGTCTGCCCAGAGCCTGTCAGGCCCACGCACAGTTCCCACCCTCCACCACTGGAGAGAAACTGCATCTCCTCACATGCCACCCACCACCAACCCAAAAACACCATCGGGCTGGCCTCATTGGGATGCACATTGAAAAATGCTGATATTTGGTTTTTCCCCACAAGGGAACTGACAGGTTTTTTTTTTTTAACTGACCTATTTAAATATTATAAATCAAGTGGTTCACCTCCCATCCACTGATGGCACTTACTTCTATAATCCATCCTATGCAGCTCCCATAGGGAACCTGGGTAAAATATAGCGTTGGAAGAGTATCTGTGAGTTTCCAGTCAAGAAATTTTCCACGCACTCCTTTGTTCTTATTTTTCTTGTAATAGCCAGGAAAGGCTCGCACCACTTCCACAAATCACAGGGAAGTCAGGGGAATCGGGGAAGAAAGACGACGTCTCTTTAATTTCACACGCATGATGTTTGCAACCACTAAGGTCATACCTGCGTGTGGTGACTGACAACTTTTCAGCTTGATTCAAAGCAAACAGCTGCTGGGTTGATTGCCTAGCAACTAAAAATTGATGGATGACCCTTAAGATGAATAACTACCATAAATCACCTCATTCAAACTCTCCAAGAAAAAAATTAAAAAACAATGGTTTTCATGACATTTGCTGAGCTCCATAATGTGCCGTGATAAATTTGGCCTCCTTATGGATGCACAGTTGTGGTTGCGAAAGTTGAGTCACTTCTGTTTTTGTTTCCTGTTTCCTGTATTTCCTGGCACTCAGGACCCTCCGTAAGGTGTGTTCCTAGGAACATGCTGCTCCAGCAGGGACGGCAGCTCTGGGTGCCTGTCAGTCACTCCAGAACGGAGAGGAGCTGCTGAATTTCTCATCACCAAACAGCTTTTAATCAGGAAACGGCAGTCCTACATCACAAAGATGGCAGGAGACCCCGTGCATTAATAACGGTTACAATACATTTAGTGTAATGATTTGACCTCGGCCAACATTATAGATGCCATGATTCATATGAATTTGATAAACTTCCTGTTTGTAGACATATCATATGTTCCTAAAAGGCCAAGAATGTGCTTTTAACTTGCAAATAAACACAGACCTATAAACCATAATAGGATTGAGAGGAGGTCTTGGTATTTGTCCTCTAAAACACGCAGTATCACCACCATTACGAGCATTTCCACAAGTAGATATATAATGATGAACAGATTACTTTTCCAGATGGTATTTTCCTGTTTTTACTTAACATTCAAAAGGAGGCATGGGCAATTCCTTTCACCATCTTTCTTTGCCCCCTTTTCCTGTTACACTGGGTTTTGTTTCTTTTAGGTTAGATTGACGTTACATGGAAGGTAGCTTCCAAAAAAACCAGTCCACTGCCTGACTTGGGTTAGCACTTTGAAACCAAAAACAGCTTCCTGCTTTCTTCTTTCACCTACTATCGCCAGCACCCAGGGTCGGCACGTCATAGATCGCATGTCACAGACTGTCATACTCACCTGTCCTCGCAAGAGCCAGGGCTTCCCCAAGGAGGGGGTTCAGTCCCTCAACAAGCACCGGGAGCTCTGACTATGAGCCAGGAACCAAGCTGGGCTCTTGACAGTGGAAGGAGAACAAGATGGCCCTGCCCTTATGGAGCAGAGTGCCTACAAGGACACGAACAAGTCAGTGAGCAATCATCTAGAGAGACAGGTGCTCCGATGGGTCCCCCTGCATGGTGCGTACGATGTGGGCCATTATACCAGAAAGCAGTTCACACCATCGGACTGGAACCTCCCAGAGATGAGTCCCCCTGCATGGTGAGTACAGTGCGGGCCATTATACCAGAAAGCAGTTCACACCATCGGACTGGAAGCTCCCACAGATGAGATGCATCCATCCTGGAAAGAAAGTTACTTTCATTTAACAGACTGTACAATTCCAAGAAACCTTCTCTATTTAAAAAGCCAAAGAGGGCTTTTAGGCTCTGCAGTGCAAGCCACACTCTCTGAGCATCAAAGTTGAGGTGGGCTTTGAGGAGGGCCTGCAGGTCGGGTGGCACCCACCGGCAGCCCAGCTCACAGATTGCCCTGGGGATGGCATGTCACAAGGCTGCATGCAGGCCAGGGCAGCATGCCCAATACCTGCCCCGCCCAGGGCTGACTGTGGCCAACCCCTCACTCACTTTGAGAGCTCCTCTATCCACCATATGCAACAAAACCCCCGAAATGGAAAGATGAAATAAAACAACATTAGCAACAAATAAAATGTGTTAGGGGCCGAAGGACCATGACCTAAGCCACTAATAGCTACCAGCAGCCCCAGGTTTCTGGTACATGAAGCATCTCATTAGAAATAAAGTGGGATGCCCCTTGTTCCCTGGTGTCTGAGTGAATGCCTAGATTCTGGGATCCGTGCTCCTGGAAGAAAGGACAAATGCACTAGACCATCCTGCTCCACCATTTTCAAGGACTAGAGATGTGAGGACCAACCGTTGAGAGGTTCAACTTTGGATACACCATCCTGTATACCCAGCTCCCTTAGAACCAACTCCCTGCTGAGCAAATGTCAATAACGCTGCCATCCTGAAGCAAAATGAAAAAGACTGATATTAATTAGGTCGACAAGACTGCCTATATTGCATATGCTCCTACCTTTAGGCACATGAGGATAACTGTGCGTTCTCCCCACGGCACCATGCTCCTGACACGGGAGAGCTTGGGCTTCATTTGTCTTCCTACATATAAATGGCCGCTATCTGTAGCACTTAGGAGAGGTTAGCTGGCTTCAAATACATAGCATCTTAACTGCTGCCCTGATAATGGTGAGCTCTGGGGTACATCTCCATTTCTAACACTATCAGGGTCCTATAAGGATGGCGAGGAGGAGATCCATTTGGAAAGCCGTCTTTAATGCACATGTGTATGGCCAGAGTCTGTTGCACCATTCACGCCTTCTCAGCATTTTTGCCTGGGCTCTGACTGCCCTTGGTATTGCCTTCCAGGGTGGAACCCACGGAACAGGACAATTGGCATTCTGTCCCTTTAAGACTGAAATGCTTGTTTCCTTGCAGTAAGAAAAGTAAATCACGCTATAGTGAGTTGAGCTTTGAAAAAAGCATCCATCCATTAAAGTTCATGGATCCGCGTTTTCAGGTTGTCCCTCCCCTGGCTGTGTCTCAAGTTACAGCCTTGTACAACCCAAGTCTAAATAATATTCACCATGATAAATGACACCATAACTCCGATATCCACAATCAATCTTTGCTTTAAAGATACATCCATCTTCAATAATGTTGATGGGGATTCTGCAAAATGGGGAACGTGACTGTCTTCCAGACCTCCTAACGGCGGGGGAAGGAAGCCCTGAGTGATGGCTGTCAGCCCACATCTGGCTGCAAAAATAAATTAGCCTTATGCAGACAAATGAAAGGGCTAGCTCCGCCTAGGAAACAGCCACTCCTGAGCAATGGCTAATTTATAGGACTTCTTTCTGGAAAGTTCCTGGCGAAGGCAACAGTCTCCTTCACTATCTCTTTAAATGGTATCTGATGCTGTAAATAACTTCAGTGTGGTAGGCGCTGTACGAAGTACAAAGGGGCGGGCATGAGAGAAACAATAACTTTTCTCACATTCTCACACATGATTACAATGCAAAACTCTACTCTTCAAGGGAAAAAAACATTTATTTTAGCCAAATGCTTTTATATTTTAACAGCATGCTCTCCTCTGGCTGATTTTTTTTTTCCTTTGCACTTTTTGGTGGTTGTCTAGTGGTTTGGGAACTCACATAAAAAGTAAACAATCTGGGGGCAAAAATGGCCCTTTCTCTTCCTCCTCCAAAATATCCTTTTTTAGCAACTTTTAGACTCGAACCTCGTCACTGTCTTTATGCAGGCGGGAATGGGGTTACAAATTCTAGGCAACAGAGAAAAAGAAGAAACATCTATCGGGTTTAGTAGGTGGTTTCAAAAATAGCCTGGAGTAAAACACTTATTAGGCAGACTCTAAAAAAAAAAAAAAATAGAAGACCAAACTTCTGCCACAGGAGTGGGGGACCTATGAATTTGGATACCAGGGAAATGCTTTGCTGCTGGTTCTTTATGCCTCTGACCTTGTCTCACTGAGTATTACTCAGGGCTTGAATCCTTAAAGCCTGCTAGAAAGTGGGGAGATGCAGGGGGACCAGGGTCATGCTTTCTGCGGGGAAAGCCGGGACTCCATGGGGTGTCCCTACAGAGCCGGGGGCTTATGTGTTCCTGGGCTTGGAACAATCACTCCTTTGGGTCTCAGAACCTTCCCAGGCAGGACCTCGGAGCTGTT
The DNA here is from genome assembly GCF_006542625.1 of Nomascus leucogenys. Lineage (NCBI taxonomy): Eukaryota > Metazoa > Chordata > Mammalia > Primates > Hylobatidae > Nomascus > Nomascus leucogenys. The sequence goes on from NC_044384.1 coordinate 4,857,930, forward strand.
GCAGCGGGCTGAGGTGGGGAGGGTTAATTCTGTGAAGGTTGAAGGACTTACAGTAATGCTCTGAAGACAGAAACATCACAGGCTTTCCTGGCAAGGGGCTCACAGAGGGTAGGAGGGACTGCAAAATGAACTCTCTCAGGCTTTGTCGGCGGCGTTTCCCAAGGCCCGGAGTGGCCCCTTTGATAAATGACACATGTCATTCTGTCAGGGGCTGACACTGCGGCTGGGAGGGCTGGTGATGCATGGCTCCAGGGAAAAGGAAATCAACTTTTTGGCATCGAGTGTGTCTGTGCCCTGTATGAGGATTTTGTTTCTCCAAAAGTGAAAGATAGACTTAGGATTTAAAAAAAAAAAAAAGTTGAAAAACAGATTGAACGACAGCTTACACTTAACATAAATTAACTCAGTAATGGCGAAATGTGCTAGCCTGTGATAAATAAAAGCTACATTAGTCAATTATTAATCACACTCTAACTTGTAGCCAGACCCATGACTTAAATCTGGGGCCTGAGCTGCTTTACAAACAGATAAGATAGTGCCTGATAGGCGTCTTCAGAGAGCAATCAAGAAGGAATCAAAGATTTCGTGGGCTCACCAATGGGAATGAATAGAAGGTTCTAGAACCACAGAGTTGGGTGAGTGGGGAGCAAGAAAGGACCAATCCTTTGCAGACACAGACTATCTACTGACTATGTGAGGAAAATTAAACATAATGGCTACATCCAAATACTTTTTTCTCCCCCATCAGGACTTATTTGCTTTGAATATGCAAGACATTTGTACACTGCAAACATATGTTTATATTTGATATAATGTTTATATTTGTAAGATTTTGCCTTGAAAATATGTTGCAGTTTTGCCCCCACACCTACTGAGTTGCATCTTTTGAATCTGATGCCTGCTAAGGGGATTTTCCTAGAGATAGCACTAATTTCCAAACTAATTGCTTAGCACAGATTTATAAATTCAGCTTCACATTTTACCAAACAAATTGACATTTGACATCCACATACACAAAAACAGGGCAAAGTGCAAACCTGCCTCTCCACCAAGTGGTTCTCTTTTGGCTCCGTTCTAAGCAACCCATCCAAAGAAAAATCAACATGGAGAAGCTACACTCGAAAAATTTATGGCTTTGAGGTATCGCTATTCTTCATAATAAAGAACATTAAGTAAAACCCACCACCGAGATATAGTCTTGCATTAACTGCTGTCTGCTGTGCTCAGGATGGCGTGCGAGCCCACCAGCACCTCTCCTTGGGAAAACCGTTCCCCTTCAGGCTCAGAATGTGGAGGATGGTCAGCTGTCTCATCGTCAGCCCTCCATGATGACGAGTTTATTTCCATGACAGTGGGGCTCTAATTTCTAGTTCTCAGAAGACCTGCTGAGGCTGTGGGGGACTTCTGATGTTCCAAAGGGCATGCTGAGGTTGTGGGGCAAGCATACAGAGATGGGCCAGCTCACAGTCAGAAGAAAGTGGCGTGGACAGGCCATCACGCCGACACACGGACAGAAGCAATCACATCTCCAACTCTCTCGTGAGCTCCATGCCATGCTCACCTACCGCCAGGCCTCACTCACAAACAGTAGGTGTTCAAGAAATTGCTGAATTCAATTCAAAATATTTAATTTTTCTTTAAAAAGCTATAGGCAAGTTTCCAGCCCCATCATCCACGATTGAAGGTGCCCATGAACCCAGGAAGCATTTCCTAGAGGCCTGTGCGCCCACCATGCACGCTCACACCCAAGAATGCCCCTTGTGCAGCTTCCGCGTTTCATGCGCACTGACATGTCTCCATGTGCCTTGACATGAAAATGGCAGGAGGGCCCAGAAGTTGTTGATTTCAGCTTATTTCCAATTTTATAAGTAGAAATAAACTCAAATTTTACCAACAGCAAATTCTCTAAGCACAACCAACTTTTCTAAAAAAGAAAAAACAAAAAGGACAGCTGTTGCTTCATGACGGCGACTTCCTCCAACTCAGGGGTAGTAAAGATGGGTGCAATGAATCGCATGGTTGTAGAATAGCACGTGTTAGGAATTCTCTAATAATATAAGCCCTTTGTTTACAGAGAAGGAAACTGAGGCTTGAGAAAGAATACGGAAAAAGAAATTAATGAAAGAACAAAGACCCAGGCCTCTACCCTACATCCAATGCCCGCCGCACCCCTCCCCACTGCCCTGTATCCTATACTGTGTGCAAGCATTGATTCAAAGTCAACTTTCTGAATTTAAACATGGATAATTAACAGGCAGGCTCCAAATCGAGTCCAAATGTTTAAAATAGCCGATAAAGCCAGTGGTTTCTTAGATGGCTATAAATATAGAGTATTGCGGGGGTGGGGGGGGATCATACATTAAAATCTGGGCTGATGTTTAAACTTCTCCCTTCCTCCAGCTGAAATATAATTTTTCTTTAGTCCATAAAAAATTCAGATAGTGTGCAGAATGTTTATATATTACCAAGGTCTCTCTTTAAAAGGTTTATACTTTTACTTTATGACCTGTCCTTGATTTGACACTTCCGCTCATCAGAAAGGGATTTATAAAATAATTCTGAAGGTGAGGAACAGACATCTGTCAGGGACTAGCTGGGTTTCACGATGCGAAATTTAAGAAGAGAAAAAAATCCTGTTAAGCTCTCTTTAGTCACCAATAGACATCAAAGGTAATAATTAAAGAAGACAGACGTCATAAAACATACATTTATGTCTCTTTCAATAATGCACAAGCACCGTGGTGTGTAAAACATCTATTAGGTTGAAAGAACATGAAAGTGTTCCAATAAGAAAAATCTATGTTTTGTTTTGGGGTATTTTCCCTTCCTTTAAAAAAAAAAAGTGAGGATCTTTTTTTTTTTTTTTTACAAGTTTAAACTGAAGTCTTTCAAAACCTTTACCATCTGTGGGTACATGAACTATGAATGACCCCGAATGATTTGCACTCTGCTCAGAATCCCTTAGAAAGCACGGGAAAAAGTATCATTAAGAATGACTGATGACTGTCAGTCATGGTTGACCTCATCCAGGCTTTGGTCTCTGCCTCAGTAATAAGCTGGCCTTTATTAGTACCAACACTCCATAAAGGGGGTGTGTTTAGTCACAGGATAGTGGCCTTCTAATGCCCATTGCTTCTCTCTGGAAGATTGATTAGTGCTCATTTTTACTGCCTTCCCAGCACATGCGGGGCCAGGGCTGCAGAGAATCAGGCCTGCAAACTACAAACTCGAGTGAGGAGGTGGGAAAAGGATGCCTAGCAAGAGAGGCGGGGTGGGGAGTGGGGGACAATTTTTTTTTATTTAAGGAATCTGTCTTTCAAAAAAGCCCCAACCACAAAACCATATGTATATTCGATTCCAGGGCCTGGAGAAGACAGCCCAGGAAAGCAACTGTCTGTCGAAATGGAACTGAAGGAGCCACTTATGTGTTAACTTGTCTGAAAAATAGAAGGGGATCCTGGCCTGCAACTCCCTCTCTCTAAAATCAGCAGTTAGGAGCAAATCAATGAGGAGGCTGCCTGCAGAATTAGGCCTCATAACCAGCCTGACATCAAAATACAAAGATATAATTATTACCCATTAAAACTGAACATGTGTGAAACTAAAAAAATCTTCCCTATGCGAGCACATAAAAACCCTATACGATCCACTGCTTTTGTATTAAACTACTAAATTATTTTTAAGAAGCAATTGCTATAGAAACAGACAAACGAATTTATATATATATATATAATTTCCATGTATCCCTAAATCCCTTGTACCGCCTCCACTCTCGTTGAGATAACTGAGTGCCATGAATTCCCAAGAGGAAGAACGGAGGAATAAATGTATTATTATCTTCATCATCACCCTCACACCCATCATGAGATATCAAGTACCGCAGTGCTGGGGGGGCAGGGAGGTGTATCACAGAATACTCCGAGCAGGTGCTCTACAGAACAAATGAACGGAACAATCCCATGTGGATCTCCTCCATTCCAAATATGTCTATAAACAAATTTAGCTCACAGGGTGATTAATTTGCAGAGACCCTTTGGGAATAGGCCAGACTCTCAGTAGTCTAATGCCTTTAGCCAGTTACTCCCAGAAATTTAGCCAAACACCACAACAAGATCCTACTTTCAGAAAATTGCTTGAGAACCTTCGGATTAGGTTACCATGTACACGGTCACCTACTGGATTCAAATGTGTCTCCACAAAAAATAGGGGGGTGGAGGGGGCAGTCTTTGAGAACTGGGTTTAAACATAGTCTGCCTGGAGCAAATAGTTAGCATCTCATTTTGCATAATTTAGAGTAAGCCAGAGAGGAGGAGGACGAAAGCCCCCTCCCATGATCTCAGGACAGCATGGCCGTCATCAGCATTGAACCTGAGCTCCTGGAGTGCTCAAGCTCTGGACCATCCCTCGACCCCATTCCACCAGCTTCTCCGAGCTCTGCGTAGAGAGGGGAGGAGGAGTTGAGAAGAGAAAGGAGACAACGATCTTTTGTGAACATCGCAGTTTTAAGTTAGTTCTCCTTGAGAGCTTTTGAGACACTAATTTTTCCAGTTATTGAAAAGTGGGGAGAAAAGACAAGTTACAAACTCCCTCTCCGCACCTACTCTCCACCTAGGTGTGCGATCCTTTCTGCTTCCTTTTTCTAAAATAAATTCTCATGACTGATTTTAAATTGACAAATAATACCAGTTCAATACCTGCTAAAAAAAAGAAAAAAAAAGTCAGGCAACTTTTCTGCTGCAAAAATAAAACGCTGCAAGGTAGCACAACCCCCCTTTAACACAAGCACACAAGCCACGTCGCTACAAAACACAGACCTTTGTGCGCGGCTTCCTTTTAAAACCGCCAGTGCGCTAGTTTCATTAAGAATATTAGTGTTTCATATACAGACAATGCACCAAGCACTAACAATCTGAATCACTTCCTGGTTGACTTAGAATATTTATTAGAATATTTATTTCCCATTACTTTCTAGAGTTATAGCAGCTGCCCTCAATTAAAAAATTTTAAAATATATACGTATATATTAATCTATATATGTATGTGTATATTCTCAAAGTTTGGAGGCAGTTCAAGGAGATTTGTGCACAGCACAGTAATGCTAAGGTGTTGTTTATGGTCATATTATTTGCCCGGATTTGGCTTTTCTCGATGCCAGTACCTTCCCAGGTAACAATAAAGCAAGGCAGGAGAAAACAGACATGTTTTACTGTTATTTTCATGTAGCTAAGAACTGAAGCAGGGCAGGCTCTTATAGAGTATTACACAGTTTACTGCATTAATAATAGGATGCCCCACTGCTGTGACACATTCTGTACTTGAAATAAATATTAGTCACAATACTTGCGTTTTAAATCCATATATTTTAAAGCCAGCTGTAACAATGACACAGACACCAGGGATGACTTGCCAATAAGGCATATTAACCACTTTGAAAAGACCCTTCACTTCAGTTCAGCATTCATTGGTATGTCGTACCATTTCTTGCTATGAATCTTGCAGCTGGCTTTTAAAAATAGTAAAATGTAATAAATACAGGTTTCTGAAAAGTTCACATTCCCAAGTCAGAATGTATACTGACCTTCACTGCTGATTTAATTTATTTCATCATATGATCTTGCTGAAGATGCACTTTACTTTTAACCAAAAACTGACGATATTTTTTATAACCAAATTTTCTAAAACTCGACTCAGCCTGTGCCCATCAGTCGCTCCTATAGATCCACGCCTTCGTGCCTGCTTTAAAGTGGAATTTATAAGCATGTAAGTACTTGACCTATATTTACCATATACTAGAACACACCTTTTAAAATTGCAGCTAGCAAGTTGAGGCAGAAATGCCTAGATCTCAGATTTGGAAGCGCACATTGGATTCAGTACGTAGATGGCTAACGCGGGCTCTGCTGGGAGGCAGAGCCTGGGAGCAGCCTGTGCCCAGGAGCTTGGAGGGATTCTACTTGGCTATTTTCCTGCAGAATGCGCCACGATCACAAGAGTGAGGAAATCCTGCCTTATATTTTGCAGAGAAAATAAAAATGGTAAAAATCTACAATAATGTAATTGATTCTTGACTTTTTTCCTTTAAAAACACAAGACAAATCCTTGTTCACGTTGGCACAGAATTTCAGAAAGACACAATGGACATAGAAAGAAAAAAATGTCTATCATCTAAGAAAACTGCTTACTGCTGCAGCAGTGTGGTGGATGAACAACAAAAGCAAATCCAGAAACGAGAGCCCGGAAAACATGAAAAGGTTAAACAAGCGGCTTAGCGAATAGGCCTTCCTAGGAAATATGAAGTGAAAAGAACATCACAGTTGTGATTCCACCTTAATGTTTTAGTTTTATTTTACTGTAAGACAATGGAATCTATGAACAGTTTAATGCTAATTAAAATACAAATCCAATCCACATATTCCCAAACCAGAAAAATCCAAGCAGGTGATTTAATGAAGGAAGTACCAAAGCATAACTGAGCTCAAAAATCTCTCAAGAAATGATCCTCTTTCCCTTGCCTTACAATAACCATTAAAAATGGTAACTGGAGGCCTGTTTATTCCAATTCTCAGTAAGCCACACTGTTAGGTTTTTCTAAGTACATAAATTTAACAATATATTTCTCCAGTGAAGTTAAAATGCAAAAAAAGAGTCGGTTCAGGACGCTTATCTCTATGCAATTCACTATTTCCTATGTCCCCTAAGAAAATAGGCACACACGCAAAAAAATTAATATTTTGTTTGAGTTGCTGTCAACTATCACTTTAGCCCTACATGGAGCACAGTGTTTTAAATGCAGAAGGACCTTGCCCGCAAGCCTAAGTCTTTAGGTTTTCATCTTCCGGAAGGGTTCTCTAGTAGTAAATATTAACACTGGATTTTAAAATGTAACAAAACTCCTCTTTATGCAGTGTTCTGGGGAAAATGTGTGAGGCCTCTTACTCCTGACAGTACTGAGGTTTTTCTATTTCAGTGTGGGGGTGTGGGGTGCATAAACAATTGGACACCATGGCATCACAACCCCGGGCTTGGTCACATATGACTGTGCACGTATCACAGGTGCCTCCATATCTACAG
>NC_044384.1:5235000-5290000 GCF_006542625.1 Nomascus leucogenys
GGATCACATTTTGAAAATCCTTCTTTAGTAATAAGCATCAACAAAGCTTTAGCATGACAAAGTTAATGTGTTTTCAAATCAATAGTGGCCTACTGAAACAAAAGCTCCCGTAGATATGCACCCTAACCTACAAAATACAACAACAAACAATCTTAGCAAAACCAATAGATCTCTTGGTTTGCAAATGTCTTGTACTGAAGCCAGAGCCCAAATTCTAAAGCATCAGCGCAACTAAGCACAACTTATTTATGGGTTGAGTTATTAAGTCATTTCCATTTACTCACAGAATAAGTTTCCAAAGAAATATAAAATATTTTTTAAAAAACACATAATGGTGTGTTCTGAAGACTAGAAATTGAAAACTATATATAGATTGAGAATAAAAATGACTAATAAAGAAATATTTCACTAATCTATAAGTTAGTACTGAGTTTCAATAATCTATGTTTAATATGATCAACAGAAATCTGGACAGTGGTCAGCTCTCGGGAAATGAAAAGGATGCAGCCAGAGAGAAGCCCACAGAACACTTCAAAGGCAGCAGTTCCGGTGCATGTCTTAAGCCGCATGGGTGTTATAAGGTTGTTTGTTTCTGTCCTTATTCTTGATACCATATATATATAGGCTATGTGTGTGTGTGTGTAGTGCATTGGGTGTGTAACATATATTGTTGTATGTATGAAATATTTGATTATAAAAAAAGGAATTGAGAAAAACAATCCAATCTCAATAAATATTTTTAAAGGGGGGAGATTATTTTTCAAAATCTTCATGGGAAAAGTAATGTTATTATTTTGCCATAATAACTAAAGCTTAGACTTTTCATTCTTTGGCAAGAAATGTCACAGGGCCTTATAAGCTAAGGTTTTATATTATAGATTCAAAACCAAGGAAATAAGAAACTGTTTGTGTAAAATTATCACTACTTGTTACAGCAAAAGTATGAATTTTGTAAGAGATGCTTATTTATCTCCATGTAGGTAGCTAATACTATGCTGATTAGAAGACATATTTCTCAGAGTAAACACTATATATAATCAAAGAACATTAGAATATCAAGTAATTTTAAAAATTATCTAATCTAACACACTTATTTTACAACTAAAGAAACAAAATTTAGGACTTCCATAAACTGCCGGATAGTGGTAAAACACAGATCTTTTGACTTTTATCTAGGACTCTTTTAATCATAAAACACTACCTCCTGTATCACCTGTCCCCAGGGGTGCACACTGTGGTGCAAGACATCACACCACTTACGTTGACCCTGTCAAGGAGTCAGAGAGGCTGGGCTCCCTCACTCATCTGCCAGACATTCGCAAACCATTAAATATGTGACAGGTAACGTTAAGAGGTCTGGAAACTAAATGATCAATAAATTCTGCCATGAAGTCATTAAAATTTGTCCAATGGCTTCCCACTGATCTGAAAACAAAATCCCAATTCTTTACCATGACTTCTAAGAACTGACATAATCTAAGCCCTGCTCGCATCCCCTCCTGGTCTATTAGCACTATCCTTGTACAGACCAAACTTAAGCCACACTTGTCTCCTACTGCTTGTCAGACTGGAAAACTGTCTCCTTAATTTTGAGGTGGATTGCTGGGTGGGTACATAGTGGGGATGGACGGATGAACAAACAGAAAGCAGCAACACAGACAAGTAAACCAACAACGATAACATGCTGGAAATGGGCAGAAGTACAGATGGTTCTGACAGGTAGCACTGCAGACTCTTTGTAATGAAGGACATATGAGTTACAGTTAAAGGTGAGTGTTAAGATCACAGGCATATTAAATTCTTTAAAACTTTATGAAAAAGAATAACTATTCAATTACAAACCAAAATCTATAATCGTAAAGCCTAATGATGTAAAGAAGACAACTCTGGCCCCTATCTCAAGATGTCTGGCCACTCAGACAAGTCAGTTCAGAGGTGCAGGATGTGTTTCTGAGTGGTAAAGTATAATCACAAATGGATGAATGCAAAACAAACGAAATCCTCCTAAGAAACTTGGTTCCATGAACAAAAGCTCCTCCATCTGTTAACTGGGAAACGGAAAGCTTTCTATGATTTACTCTAGAAAACATGAAGGCCATAGAAGTATGCTCAGACATCACAATATTTATGAAATGATACAAAGACAACAGTAGTGGCTAGAAGCATTAATTGCAAGCTCTCTGACAATTCAGATATGATAAAAGCCATTCTAATCTAGTGCAGCAAAGATGTGCACACATTTGATATGTTTTTTCCTTTCCTAGGGACAAAGGTGGACCTTCTCAGCCAGAACGAATACCAGCCAACATGATCCACACTTAGAAACTAGCCACAGTTTCTTGTTCCTTAGGGAATCATAATTTGGATTAAATTGTGATATTAATTAATTTGACTAATCCGTTAAAGAACCAGTTGACTATGAAATTATTAGACAACAAACAGAAATCGTATACATAATACAAGATTTAGAAAATTGTAATAAATGTATTTCAGAAGTGAACTACTCCTAACCTAATATAAATCAAGTATCACATCACAAACCTTAAAAAAAATTATTTGCAATTGATTTTTTATGAACCCTTGGTTATGACTTACACCTCATTTTTCAGAACAGCCTTCTTGGCTACCACCTTACACTTTAATTTAAAACGAGAATGTACACCCAAGTTCACTTCCTTCTTTTGCCCCCTTCTGTTGAATAAGATTTGACAGATATTTGATATTATAAGAAAGTGAAGAAATGAAATCATATTTAATGTGTAGCTATTATTACAAAACTCTACCAGATACTCTCACTAAATTACAAAGCTCAAGATATTAAATTACAAACTATGAGAAAACTTGCTCAGAAATAATGCTACTATATTTAATAATAAAAATTTATATTATATAGTCTTCATTCTAAAAATAACTCCAGATTTTGTTCCAAATTTAACTTACAAATGTGAAAATTATCTTAGTTTGATACAGCTAGTTGTCAATTTGACACGTGTCACAGTTCTTTTTTAGGTATAAATAATATTCCCTCCCCTCAAAAGTTATGCATATTTCCTATACCTGTTTAATTCAAGGGTATAAATTTTAAAAATTACTTTTAAAATTTCTTTTAAATTATTTTAGAAGAAAAATAAAGCCAGCAACGTGTGTGTGTGTGTGTGTGTGTGTGTGTGTGTGTGTGTGTGTAGCATGCATCCATGCATACAGATAAACACAGAATGCTTTTAGGACCAGAAAGTCCTGACTCAGCGTTCCTATTCTCTGCCGCAGTAGGCGCCTGTCCATGCCCCCACAACAATGTGTCCTTGGGGTGGAGCAGGACATGCCTCTGTGACCCAACCACTGCCATGCAGCTGCTACCCTTTCAGTGCATGTGCTCTGATGTCTCTTATGGAGCACCCTCTGGATAATCATAGTTGCACGTTCCTTTCTTGATAGACTGCTCTAACTTTTGTTCAAGATGCCCTAATGTTTTTGACAACCTGTACCAGCCGAACATTTCAGCAAGAATTCCAAATGAATGCTAAGGGCACTTGCATCGTTTTGTTCTGTATTGTTCACTCTTGCTGATTGTGTCCTAAATAATAAACTGTGGCCTCTGGCGATTTTTCTCAGAATGTTTATGATGAGAACTCATTCATCTAAATCTGCTGGCCAGTGGAATAAAATAAATCAAGAATTTCCCAAATATAACAATATTTGTGTTCAGTAGATAATTGATGACTGCAGCTGCACTAATTAAAACCCACCTGAGTTTCATTAATCTTGGTCACCAGGACCAATTGCCATGCTCCACACCTCACGCACAGCCTCGTGCCCTTGCGCGTGGGTCACATTCAGGTGGCCATACTCCCAAGTTTCTCATAATGTAAAATAGTTCAAATGAACATATATAAGTATAATACATAAATGTGTAACCACTCTTGACATTTCTCTAATTTTCAGAATTATGAAAATGATATAAATGTTTTATATCAGGTAATACTGCCATGATTATACATGTTCTCTGCTTGTTAAAAAAGAAAGAAACGTGTCAGTAACTTGTGGCTCATATAAGCATGCACAGGAATAGCGAGAGCTCGCAGCAATAATGAAGTGTCTCATAGACCATACTTGCATGAAGCATAAACACTTCCCAGGAACAATCATACAATTTACACTTAAGAAAAGACATTTGAATAATCAGTCCTATTACGATATCACTGCTAGGAACTGAGTTTATAAAAATACTTTTAAACCTTTTCTACACGTTAATTTATCTTCAAAATGTGTATCATGGAGAACCACAGTTTTCCATCCAAACCAACGAACACCGTAAGTAACAGCAGACAGGCAAAAAGAATCCTTATCAGGGGAATTATTTTTACTAACCTCCAGATATACAGTTTGAATTCTAATCACTCATTCATTTAAGAAATATTTATTGAGAGCCTAATGCAGTTTCAGACACTCTCTAATCCAGGTGCTGACGCTAACAGCAATGGACAAGAACACACCCAGTTTCTGCTCTCGTTGAGAGTTCTTTATTAGCGGTTGGAAAAACTGAATAAACATAATATGGAACATGAAGGTCAGTGCTATGAAGAAAAATCAAGCAAGTAAGGGGCTGCTACATGGGTGTGGAGTACCATTTGAAATTGGTCAGAGAAAACTTTTCTAATAGAATAGTGTCTGAGCAGAAACTGAAAGCATCAGCCTTTATTTGTTATAAACCAAAGAAAAGAGTATAAGTAATCAAGTTTTAGGCTTAGTCAAATCTATACATTTAAGAAATAAAAATATTCATTGAATTCATAGATTACACCTTCTGGCATTGGAGTGCACCTGCCATGAGGTAGGGTATGGAAACAGGGGTACTGGCAAGTGAAAGGAGGAAAAGAGGGAAAGGAGTAGAATGCGTGGACAGAACAGACAGAGAAGTATGAATTAAAATGATACCTTGGACATCAATTTAAGAACTATATACTAAAGCTGAAGAAGTGACCCATCTAAAGTTTTTTAGAAGAAACAAATCAAAGGAAAGAGGAGGAAAATTGGGCAAAAAAGAAATCTATCCATTAACCATGGAATCAAGTTTTTAAAAAATATCTTGTTTTCACTAAAAGATTTAAAATAGTGTTTCACTAAAATATTTAAAACAAGATAGACTTGTACCTTTTAGTAAAAAGTGCAAAATGGTAAACATTTGTAGTGTTCCGTGTTTTTTAAATTTCACTAGAAAACCCTTTAACTTCCAACAAAAGAGACACAATCAAAGAAACAATGTACCATTCACCTATTCCACAGCTTCAGGTATAATTTCATGAATGGGGCTATTTTTCCCTCCAACTCTAACATATGGCCTCATAGTCAAAAGGCTTTCTTCTGAAAGGATTAGCCTCCTTATGAAAATAAGTTATACTTATTCATTAATAAAAGGCTCAAAGACCAGTAAAAAAAAAATGTTTTGTTAGCTTATCTTATATGCACTAAATGGAAATCAAACTCTACACAGCCAACTTTTCAAAATTCCACAGTATACAAATAGGAGATTCAATCTTAGTATCTTTTCCGGAAGCTGGCACTCATTTCCTCCAGAAGCATGCTACCCATGGTGGTAAGTCTCAGGGCATCTTCTTCATCTCTTTCTCAGGACATTGCTGGAAGGATGACTGTCTAAGCAGGTGCACAGGTGTAGGCAGGAATGCACTAAAGACTGAAGAGCATGGTGCTGCAGAGGACATGGCACTGCTACTGTTCTGCTTTGCTCATGGCTGTGAACCCAGGGTCTCAAGGCACAGAGTCTGCAAACGCCCCCTCCCCCACCCCTGACCACACACTTTCTCATCTAAAGAAGATACTCTGGGGAACTGTACAGATGTGGTCTCATTTACACCTCAAAATGGCTCCATAAGGTAAACATTACAACTACCTTTTAAGAGATGAAAAAGCTGTACTTAGAAAAGCAAAGAAATGGCCGGGTGCAGTGGCTCACGCCTGTAATCCCAGCACTTTGGGAGGCAGAGGCCGGCAGATTGTGAGGTCAGGAGTTCGAGACCAGCTTGCCCAATAAAGCGAAACCCCATATTTACAAAAAATACAAAAAAATTATCCGGGTGTTGTGGCAGGTGCCTGTAATCCCAGCTACTTGGGAGGCTGAGACAGGAGAATTGCTTGAACCCGGGAGGCAGAGGTTGCAGTGAGCCGAGACTGCACCACTGCACTCCAGCCTGAGCCACAAGAGCAAAACCCCGTCTCAGCAACAACAACAACAACAACAAAAAGAAACAAAACTAGACCAAAGTCACCACAAGAAGTGGCATTGAAGGAATCCAAATTCATGTGATTTCAAATCAATGGTTTGCCACTTCAGTACAATGCAGAATTTTCAAGCTAGAATTGACTGTGAAACAGACTTTGATGACAATCTAATATTCATGCACACATCACAAAAACAAAGGCTCAGGATGGTTTAGAAACTTGTCCCAGGGACACAACTTATGAGCAGCCTCTATGAAAGTAGCCTAAATTCTAGCCAGAGATCTTCTCACCTTTATACTGTGGAAACGGGGAAACACTTTGGGTACATAAAAGTATGTCAGTGTCAGGAGCAGAAGCGAGAAAAAGATGCTGCTGGCCTTATGGCTCAACTCTTGCCCATGTGTCTCCAATGATCAGTGATATAACTTGAGGAATAAAAAGTTTTGCCTATTGAGGTATTTACATAAAAATATAAAATATTTTATCAAATTTACATTGTGTTTGTTATATTTTATTTTCTGGCTTCTACAAAACAATAAAGCCGAAGATGAAATGTTCACTGAAACCGAGGATTAGACAGCTGAATTACACATGGCCACGCAGACATAAAGCATCCGTCACAACCCAGTGTTAGCACTGGTCTTACTTCCTTGCTCCTTCTTTTCATTCTTTTTTATGGTTTTATTGTTTCAATTCCTTCAAGAAACTCCAAAACTTTCCAATCAAGTATCACCCAAAAATGACTATGCTGACCTTATTTCAAATCATTGATAAATGTCCTTAACATCTGAAACAGAAATGTGGCACAACAAGCAACTGCTCAGTTCTTCTCAATGTTTCTCAATTCATATCATTATTAAGCTGTAGTTTATGGTCCTCAGACATGTTTCAATGAAATATATAATAAGTCTGGAAAAAAATGTATGTCTGTGAAAAATCCTATATGAGTTCAGGTTTGTCACGCTATAAAATATATGGATTTCAAGGCAATAATTTCTAGAAATAAACAAATTTGTAATTAGAAAAAATGGCATCACTTCTAAATTTAAGTTTATAAAAGTCTAGCTGAAAAAACTAGGCAATACACACACACAACAACAGCCTTACATGAGAGGAAAAAAAGGTGTATCTTGGATGAAAGGTTCCCAGCGTGAGAGAAGGATGAAAACACTGTGCTGGGCGGCGGGGTTTTTTTTGTATTTTACCTCATTTCATACATATCACAGAATAAACATGATTATTTTTAAATGACAAAAAATTCTTTAAAGAGATATCAGATTGGGAAGATACTTCCGATAACTGGAAACAAACATGGTCACACATTGCAATCTGCTGACAGCAGACATACACACTACACATGTTGTCAACTTTCTCCTTCATTAGCCATATGACAAAGCTGCTTTAGAAATACAAGAGAAGGCTATAGGAGGAGGAGCTTCCACCTGTATTTCCGCTGGCAGTTTCTTCCTCATGTTTGCCAAAAGAGAAAAAAAAAAATTAAAAAACAGAAAGTTAAAAAGGTGAGAACCAGTAAGATTTTAACTCTTGATGAGAATCATGAAAACCTAGACTCTTATAACTTTAAAGCAAAGAGCTTTTGAATTGAAATTAATAATTCAATGATCACAGTTTTGAAGTGGGAAGAGGTCTTAGAGGAAAGATAGAAAGTCAAGTATTTTTCAGCTAAGGCCTAGAGAGAAAAACATGGAGCGGTTGATATGGGAGAAGTGAGATGCATTTAGAGTTAATATTGTAATAGGAGTTTCTGTTAAACACTGTCCCATATATACACCCTTCAAAGCTGTGTTCCTTAATGTTTATGCTTGTGGATTGTAGGGGGAAAGACTGTTTTTTGTTATTTTGCTTATTTATTCTTACTAAAGCACGTAAAAAAAATAATCTTAGATGTAATTCAAACTCTATTGCAAAAGAAAATAAATTGGCTATTGAGTCTACAAAGCCAAGATATCTCTCAGTAGAACATCCTAAGAGAATCATTTTGAGCAAATAGCAAGAGTGCAAACAGAAAAACTTCATGTAAACCACTTTTTTTTTTTTTTGAGACTAAGTCTCACTCTGTCACCCAGGCTGGAGTGCAGTGGCAGAATCTTGGCTCACTGCAACCTCTGCCTCCTGGGTTCAAGTGATTCTCCTGCCTCAGCCTCCCGAGTAGCTGGGATTACAGGTGTGCACCACCACACCCAGCTAATTTTTCCACTTTTTTAGTCGAGACAGTGTTTCACCATGTTGGCCAGGCTGGTCTCGAACTCCTGACCTTGTGTTCCGCCAGCCTCGGCCTCCCTAAGTGCTGGGGTTACAGGCGTGAGCCATGGTGCCTGGCTGTAAACCACTTTTTAAGATAAAATTATTTTTATATTCTCTAAAGGTGTTCAATATTTAAAGGAAGACTTTGATGCCTTAAAAGGCAGTGGCTCACACCTGTAATCCCAGCACTTTGGGAGGCCAAGGCAGGCAGATCACCTGAGGTCAGGGGTTCAAGACCAGCCTGGACAACGTGGTGAAACCCCATCTCTACTAATACAAAAATTAGCTGGGCGTGGTGGCATGCACCTGTAATCCCAGCTACTCAGGAGGCTGAGGCAGGAGAATTGCTTGAACCTGGGAGGCAGAGGGTGCGGTGAGCCGAGATAGCACCAATGCACTCCAGCCTGGGTGACAGAGCAGATTCCATCTCAAAAAAAAAAAAAAAAGACATTTTAATGTCCCAGTTCAGACATTGTTAGAAAGGGTTTATTAATACGATGCTTTCCAACACTGTATATGAACCGATGCTACTTCAAGCTGTTTGTTAGGATATATTTTATATACAATGATTGAATATCAATAATTTCTAATTCTGTGACCATATTCTTAATGCTATTCTAAGATTTATAAGATTGTAATAGACCATTTTGAATGTTCACATTTCCTCCTGATTCACTAGCATCTCTCAAAAATAATTTCTAGTTAGGCATGAAGTTAATTAGATACTTACCTAAAAACCATAAGTTGCATACAAAAGAGCCAAGTTGATATAGATTTACTCAAATTTTAAGGAATTATTTTACTTAGATTTTAAGTAGCTATATTTACCAGTTCCTCTGCCTGTCTAGGGCCTCATTTCAAAGTGTGAGGGATTTTTTTTTCCTATATTAACAACTAACTTACAAAATCAGTTGGTAGCCCAACCATTTTAAAACTAATTTCATTAATTCATCTCAAACTTCAATTATGAATGGATTTACTTATTCTCTGCTATTATGTATCTCCCCAGCATTTTTATAAAAGCACTCTTCATTCAAGATAACACCTTCCAGAAGAATTAGCTCATGCTGTATAGTTAAACTCAATCTTTTCCTTGCAAAACTTCATTGTATATTTTAGTACTTTCTTCAAATAGATTAGCATTCACTTAAGCTTTTAGTTACAGTGTAATTTCCTCCTGATGATGAAATGACTTACAAATACAATCAAATTATGAACTTTGTAGAATTTTCTCATTTTTTGAATGCCAACAAAATAAACAACTAAGAAATAAGGGAAATTAAATGTGAATAAAAATTATTCTTCATTTCTAATGGCTTGCGATATCAATAATCCTTATAATAAGGAAAAAGGTTAAGTAATTCTTTTATGTTCAGATGAAAATCATGTTTTTATAATGCATTTCCAAACTGAAAAGTGGTAGAAGCTCATTATCGCTATCTCTCCATTACTGGTTTTCAGCAAAAGACATCTCTTAGTAGATTATCTGGTAAATCACCAAACACTGCTGGTTGATTCCAAACACATTTAAAGCAAACATAAACTCAAGGAGGAGAACTTTAGCATCACCATCATTTCACAGCACTTTCTTTTTAATTATTATCATTTTTAATTTACGATGAAGAAATTTAAGGTTGACTAAAATTAAGTAACAATTCTTACATTCTCTCTGGGATCTCTTTTGCCCTTCTGGTTGCCTTCGAGCCGGGCACCCTGAAGGCAGCAGAGCATCCTGTTCTCTTTATGTGGGTCACAGATGGCCTGAGCCACACGCTTTACTCCGGAATCATCAATCAGGATCACTTGGCTCTTCTTCCTTCTGGTATTTCACTTTCAGAACTTGCTTTTCAATCATTAGTTGGATGCCTATGTGCCCTTAGTCTCTTCTTAGGCTGATTTCTCTTCAGCTTATTTAGGGCAGGCACATAAAGGATGAGTTTAACATTGAAGAGTCCTTTATTGGTGGCCTTTCAAAACCCTATCATGGCACTCCCTCTGGGCCCCATCAGATTCCTTAGGACAGGACCTTAAAAAGCATTTTATCTTGTTTTCTCATGGTGTTTCTCTATTTTGATGACTCTAAATATATAATTCTGCATGGGTAATTTTTACAAATTTATATTTTAATGAATTTAAAAATTTTGAAAAACATCAGACTGTGTTTTCAATATTTCTTATAAAAGATAACTGCCATTTATATGTGTATATAAATATGTATCTTTTGAGGCATATTTTGAATACATTAATTTAACTTACTATTTAAAAAGCCATTATTAGATCAATAATATAGATGCATATTAACTATGTCATTCAAACTACTTTAGTCATTCATCATAAATACTTGTGTTAAGGGCATGAACACAGGCATGCAAAGGAGAACAAAATGCAATTTGTGCCTTAGAGAAGATTCTGAAGTCCTGAGGCAAGCTGGATTTCCAAGTGGGCAGAAATGCTATGACACAGGCAAGCGCCTTGTGCTCAAGGGTGCTCCAGCTCACAGAGGGGTTCACCGTCCAGCTGCAGAAACTCAGGGGAGGATTCTGAGAAGCTCACGCCATGGGGAAGGAGAAGCAAGCCATGGGGGAAGGAAAAGCACGGCTCGGCCAAGGAGGGAAAAAGACTCAGGATGGTGTCAGCAAGCATGTAGAGGAGGAGGGCAGCAGAGTCAAGGTTGGAGGGGTGGACGTAGGCCGGCTGACAATGTTTCATGGCAGTGATTGAGACTTGAGAGTATTTATGGCCTAATTGTTTTACATCAATTTTTCCTGAAATTCAACACTTTCATCTATATTTTTAACACCTTAGAAACATTTTCCTAGAATATAGTTCATGTTTCATGTTTAAACTAAGTTGCATATTTAATAAAGTTGGAATTTTTTCTAGTCATTTACTAAGACAGCTATATAAATATGATTTTATATAAAATCATACATTTACTATATGAGGTTATTATAAATAAACACAAGTGGAACATGGCTTATCCCTTCAAGGGGCTGCTGTTATGCTGTAGGGTAAGATCTGTGTACTCTTGATAAATTCAATACATATTTCTTGCATAGTTCTAGCATAAACCAAGATAGCAGAAAAAGGAAAAAAAATTAAAGCAAGATTTTGGGATTCTCCAAGCATAATCTCATTCCCTCCAGTATGAGTATAAGTTTACAGACACTGAAAATAAATGATAGTATTAAATAAGATCAGATTTGCTAGCCCCATGCATACGAAGCCTATAGGTAACAATTCTTTCATTGTGCTGTTATCTTCTGTAATACACTTTTAATCATCATTTTTAAACAAATGAAAAAGTAAAGATGAAGTTGTGGATAAGGTATACTTTTGTTCATTTTGTTCTAAGAGAAGATATATGTCTCCATTGGAATGAAATTTGTGTTAAGGTAAAAACTACGCAATTTTTCATTTTTAACTCTATGTAATCTTAATATGACTGAATAAATATAAATGATCTAGAAATATAGAAAGTTTAGAACTTATATATGTTTTATTTACATAAATATTTGGCTTATTTTAACAGGGTTAGTTTCCAATGAAGATGAAGCAGGAAGTACTCAAAAAGTGGTAATTAAGAGAAAATACTACAAAAAATAGAAATGTAAAACACATAACGCCGAATACACTCATTCGTCAAAGTATTTTTGGTTAAGCATTACTATGTCTTGTGCAGGAAGCTCAACTCCTTAAGTGGATGGATGTGAGAAACATATTTACATCTATAGAACCCATGAAAAGTCAGTATTAAATAACACAGAAGGGCCAGGCACGGTGGCTCATGCCTGTAATTCCAGCACTTCGGGAGGCCAAGACGGGCGGGTCATCTGAGGTCAGGAGTTCGAGACCAGCCTGGCCAACATGGAGAAACACTGTCTCTACTAAAAATACAAAAATTAGCTGGGCATGTTGGTTCATGCCCCAGCTACTTGGGAGACTGAGGCACGAGAATCACTTGAACCCAGGAGGAGGAAGTTGCAATGAGCCGAGATTGCACCACTGCACTCCAGCCTGGGCAACAGAGCGATATTCTGTCTCAAAAAATAATAAATAAATAAATAAGTAAATAAATAAATAATAGCATAGCCGAAAAGAGAACAATATAGTATATAAAATAAGCAAACATTTGTCTAAATAACACACTCAACAGGTCAAAGAAAATGAAAAGGAATCACACACACACACAAACACACACACACAAAATCACTAGGGAAAAACTTCCGGGGTCAAAAAGGCGTCACTGTTTCTCAAAAATAAACTAATGACCTAACAAGGAACAATACAAGGATAGAAGGAAACGCAGCTGAAAGCATCAATATGAACAATATTGTTACTCCATTAAGTGTCATAAATCATTATGAAAAAGATTTCAACAGTAGAAGAATTTAAAATTTTTTGAAATACTTTGTTTTATATAAGCAAATTATAAAATAATTTACTTCAAATATGAGAAGTGCACTTAACAATGTTATAATGGAGTTTCAAAGAGGCTGTAAATTTATGGGCCAACACAAAGAAAGTGAAATTGGCTACTGAGTTAAATCAAAGATCCTTTTATTAGGCACCTGTCATTTCTACCACATTTGCTAAGTGGTACAGGCAATTTAGCCATGAATAAGGTAAGCTAGGATCTGAAAGAGCCTACAGTCTAATATCCAACAGAATAAAAAAATCTTATGCAACCTTTCCAAAAAATATTAATGCATAAATCTCAGACCAAAATAACACAAAGATCAAAGAAATCTAAATCATGTAAGATTAAGCTATCTTAATTTAATCTTAAGAATAAGTACTACCAATCTCACCTCAGGAACGTAATATAAAACTAATCCAAAGTGTAAATTTTCACGAAAAAAAAAGCTCACAATTTTAGGACTGCAACATTAGCAAAAAGGTACAAACGTAGGAGGTAACCTAAAGGATTCATAGTCCCTAATGATGCTGACATTTTTACAAAGCAAGCTGGATACTTGAGTCTAGGGATAACCTAGAAGAATGACTATACCTCTTTTTCATGGGTTTCATCACTGAATTTCCTAAAATCTATGCACATGGCTCAAATTCATCAGTGTTGCTCTAAAACAAAACATACAAACAAATCCCTTTCTCTCTTAGTACCCGGCAGAGAAGCCTTGAAATGATTCTACAATTAACATCATTAGCAACAACCTTTCAATTCATTTATTCACTAAGGGCCTTTTACGTACCAGTCACTATGGTTGGCACTTGGGTGAACATGGGTAATAAATAGCAAACAAAAATTCATAAATCACACACTCACATAGCATGTTTAAAAATAATAAGTGCTACTGGAAACAACAGAGCAGGGTGAGGAGGTTTGGGAGTACCTCCAACTTTAAATTCAACAGTAAGGACAGGCCTCACTGAGAAGGGAAATGGTAAGCAAATGGATGAAGGGTAATGATCAGCTGTGACGGTGACATGGTGGTAAACAGTTAACAGCCCTTCTGACGCTGGGGGTGGAGTAAGGAACTACTCTGCAGTGGTTGCTCATTTCTACGGTGAAAAGGCTCCCACCATGGCCAATTTCAGCCTACAGAAAGAATGGCAACCAGTTCACAAAATTCCTTAAAGTTTAACAATTGGCCCACCTTGTAAGAGCTGGTTTCAGCTCATTACTACATGAGAAAATCTGGCAAAGCAATAATCCAGATAGGAAAGGGCACTGAAGAGGGGGCACGCCTTGCCAAGGGCCCAGCACACCGGAGCAGTGCAGGAGGGAGAGAGCAAGTGAAAGGTGGGCCTGAGAGGTGACAACAGAGACCTCATTACTGGGTTTTCTCTGAGAGAACTGAGGCACCAGGGAGGAGCTCTGTGCAAATGAGTCGTGTGTTCTCACTTTTCCATCAATGTGTTTACCAAACTGAGAAGAGATCCCATGAGGGAAAATGGAGTTAGTTAGGAGGACTAATTAGGAAACCACTGGAATAATTCAAACAGATGATTGTAGTGATGAGAAGCTATAAAATTCAGAATCTATTTTGAACGTGATAGGATGTGAGCTATGAGAGGCAGAAGTCCAGGATAATTGCAAAGGCTATGGCCTATGTAAACAGAAAGATGGTGATCTCATCAACTGGGACAGGAAAGTCTACAGCTAGATGTGGTGGGGCATGCCTGTAGTGTCAGCAACTCGGGGAACTGAGGTGGGAGGAATGCCTGAGCCCAGAAGTTCAAGGCCAGCATGGGCAACATGCAAGATCTATCTCGATGTTCAAAAAATAAAATAAAATAAAATCTGTAAGAGAGGCAAGCACTTGTGGATTGGGGTGGGAGGGATGCTGAGGTGGTGAAGAAGAAACAAGTTTTTCCACTTGGACAAATTAAATTTGAGATGCCTATTAGACATCGACATGGAGAGTCTAAATCAGCAGATGGAAATATGGCCTGGAGGACTGGGAGAAAGTTCTGGCTGGAGATTACCAACTTGACAGTTCTTGGCCCACAGAGACCACTGACAGCCACAGCACTGGGTAAGACCCCTAAGAAAATGGGGCAGACTAGGACAGGCCAAAGAGTAAGTCCTGCACCTTCCAGCATGAACGGTGTGTGCAGAAGAGGATGAACCAACAAAACAGACTAGAGAAGGAGTTACTAGTAAGGTACGGGAAAGACCAAGAAAGTGGGGTTTCCTGAAAGCCATGTGTATATTGAAGAGGACAGAATCTTCCCAAAATCTTCATGCTTCCAACTTCCAACTGTACAGTTCTAAAGTAAGAGTATTGGTCTAGAATCTCAGATCTCTGCCTAATCTAATATGCCAGGGCTGATGATGTTCAAGTGGACATTAAATTTCCACACAAAACTCAATTTGAAAAAGAAGAAATTCTTCACTTGCTTCCTTAGGTGCTCTCGCTTTATAGAGTCTTACAGTGTTTTCTGTTTTTTGACTCTTCCTGGTATCCATATGTAAATATCACTATGACTGATGTCATTCCCTATTCCCTCTTCTATTCCTTAATTTATTACTAATTCCCATAATCTCTTGGTAAAATCTTCATAAATGTGCTCTTTCAATACATACACACATAGTTTTTAGATACTTACAGTATGAGTACCTGAAAGTGTGGGTATCCACACCGCTTAGCAACTGGCAATGCATTTTCATTTGGTAACCTGGAGAGGCTATAGTCCCAAGTTATTCAATCAAACACAAATCCAGGTGTTTCTCTAAAGGTATTTGTAGATGTGCTAACAGCTGAAATCAGCTGCCTTGAAGAGAAGGACATTCTCATCTTCTGTAATCTGAACAGGCCTCCTCCAATCAGATGAAAGGCCTAAGAGCACAGCTAAGGTTTCCATAAGGAGGAAAAAATTCTGCATGTGAACTGCAACATCATTTCTGTCCAAGAATTTCCAACCTGCTCATCAGATTTCAGACTTGCCTAGCTACCCAAAAATCGCATAACACAATTCTTTGTAATAAATCTCCAGTGCGTCTGTATGTACCTTCTAGTGGTTCTATTTCTCTGGAGGAACCCTGACAGATACTCTATGTTCCTCTAATAGTAACTAATTTAATAATTTTGAATGTGCAATGGCAATTGTTTTCCCTACAAATAGAGATGTGCACCAATGAAATTATTTCTTAAATACAGTAATAAAGTCCAAACTACAACTCTCAACTACACTTATCAGCGTGATACATGAAAGTATAAATACAGCAGATAAGCAAGAAATTGTCCTGGTTACTTTCATCAAAAGTTTTAGGGTGTTTCTTCAAGCATTTAATACAGCTGTATTTAGAGATATATTTTTTTTTCTTCTCAAGTCCAACTTTGCAGACAATGTACTCAATAATAGTGAAATTAATGGCACAAGAAACAGAAGTATAGAAATTATAAACCATTTAAAAATAGATAACTCCTAGATAATCAATAGTAAAAAAAGATGATTGATGGCTGCAAAACAGTTCGAAATTATACATAAAAGCATCGAAAAGAAGATCTCCATTTTAAATGAGACAAAAGAATCTGAAGCAAACTCAAATAGCCCAACATATACTCATTTGGTTCACTGAGTAAGGAATTCCAACACCTATAGTGTACTGAGGAAAAAACTATGCTTTATATATTAGAGCTCACTGCCAATTACTGTGAATTAAAATAGCCAAAACAAAGCAATGCAAAGACAACTTTTAATAAAGTACGTACATAAATTAAAAAAAAAACTTTGAACAGCTTACCATAAAAGTGAAAACAATTGTGCTGTAAATCTTCCTAGAAGGAACTCTCAACACAGTTGTCTAGATTAGAATGTAGATATGAAAAGAGAGGGGGAAATGAAGAAAAGAAAAAGACCACAGCGGCATAAAACCAAACCATCCTGTAAGGAGTGGGGCAGAGTAAAAGCTTCACAGGCACCGACATCAAGTATCAGTGGAGGAACACGGGACGCATTCTAAATGTATACTGAACTTTGTACAGAAAGGACATTCAGTGGCATGAGGTCCTCGAGTCCCAGTATGTAACTGTAGGAATCATAGCTTCATATTGGAAGATGCATTCTTTAGTAGAGTCTCCCTAAGCACCTATCTAAAAATATATTCTTGGGATGGCAGATGGAAAAGCATAGAAATGGAAGCATGTATTTTAAGGAATGGGTAGAGAGGAAAACAAGAGCTGGAATATACCTGTTTAAGTATTTAGAAACAACAGGGGTAGAAATACAACAAATATGAAAGTAACTGCCAATATGAGTAATCAATTGAAGAAAGAATACATAATATCTGTAAGTAATAATGTTGAAAAAATATAGTGAACAGTAAAGGGAGACCTGGACTAGTTTTGCGTAATTTTTAAAGTTACACAAATGGGCCAGGCACAGTGGCTCACGCCTGTAATCCCTTTGGCCTTTGGAAGGCCAAGATGGGCAGATGGCTTGAGATCAGGAGTTCAAGATCAAACTGGGTAACATGGTAAAATCTCATCCCTACAAAAAAATACAAAAATTAGCTGGGCATGATGGTGGACACCTGTAAGACCCAGCTACTCAGGAGGCTGAGGTGGGAGGATTGCTTGAGCCCAGGATGTGGTGGCTGCAGTGAACGAGATCAGGCAGCTACACTCCAGCCTGGGTGACACAGTGAGACCCTGTCTCAAAAAAGAAAAAGTTACATACAAAAGAAAAATTAAAATTCCATAAAAGAAAAAAAAAGTCCATCAGCAAAAATAGGCATTAGAATTTCTAGTATTAAGAAAAATTAAAAATGTTCAATGAGCGCATGTTACTCTTAGCATCCTGATGACTATTAGAAGTGGGTGATATTTCACCTTGCTTTAATGCAACAATAACAAGATATCAGTATATTACCGGTACTAACAGGCATTATCATTTCACATCTGGCATCGGATTTTTTTTTTTTATGTAAGCCTCACTGAATGATGTTTCTCCAAGTAATTTGTATGTGACTCTTTCTATATTGTTCCATTCTTTAGAATGAAAAAATACTAGTAGGTTTATACCAGGATCATCAACACGTTATCTGGTCTTGAAAAGTAGTGAAGTGAATAAAAGGGGGATATACTATTTTCCTTCAGAAAAGAATAAACCCATTTGAAAAGTAAAATTCCTGGAAACTTTCTTGTAGTGGCCATTTATCAGACAGTCATGTGTAAATACACTTTCCACACATTTAATAGTAGGTTTTATTCTCCCAGGACATGTTGAGGACATCTGGAAATAAGAATCTTTAATTGTCTTTTGTCCCACTATTTATCCTCAGGAAAATGACCCCTTCTGGAAGGAAATTCAGAATCTACTGTGGGACAGCCTTCTGCAGTAGCACATTTCCACCTGAGTCAAGTTGGTAAAGGGCCTCATTACTGATCTTCGATCCCAAATAAAAGCTTCCCCAGGACAAGTGGGGTCGGTGGGTGATCCATGCAGAGGAACCACCTACTAGCTCTGTGGCTCTGAGCAAGTTACTCAGTCTGGTCAAGCCACAGTGACTTCACATCTACGAAGCACATGATGACAATGATATCTAACTCACAGTTGTGTTGTTAGGATTAAATGAAATAAAGCATTCCACAAAGCCTCTGATGAAGTCAGCCTGGCCTTGGCATGCTCTGAAGCAATGATAGTTACCTTTACTATAACTCAGACGGTTTATTCATCAAACACCTAAGGAGATCTGTAAAAAATGAGGAAGGTTAGAAACGGAGGCATCGACCCTCCTCTGAGTCAGTTACACTGGGCACAGGGAAGCTGCAGGGCAAAGCCCAGGCCAGATCTGGACCAGTGCCACAAAAAGGAAATGAGCAGCATGCTGTGTGCTGGGGGAGCAGGGCTCATTCAGGAAGGGCAGCAGGCAGGCATTCCCCAAATACACACAGAGCATCTCACTGCAAACAAAGGAATAGTAAAAGGCAAGGCCTGGGCAAACAGTGGTAGAGCCCATCCCTAACACCAACACAGAAGGTAGGGGGGATTTTAAACATCTAAATAAAGGTACCTGTTATAAGTGCCCCACGGAGGAAAGGGGAGAGGGCAGAAAGGTGGATAAGAGGCAGGGATCACTGAGAGTGTGACATGCTAAGGAGTGGCCAAGGGGCTTTGAGTTACAGGCTCCTGAAGTTTTATGCTCCAATTCTCTGAAAAAACACGCATGACTACATATTTTCTTTAAGTTTTTAACCTATTTTTTGTCCTTCATTTAAAACTTCTTAACTCCTTACATAACACTGGGTCCCACAAAGCTTCTAGAAGCACACATCTAATTATGCCCTAATTTCCTGTCTCTTTTTTTTCCCCCATAAGGGTCCCTTATCCCAAAGGAGCCCTTCTCCACCATTTCCTTCACAAGCCTGCGATACATTCAGCTGTAACTAAACTGCAGCAGGTGCTACTGGTCCTTGCTTGCACCAACCAGCATACTTGTACCTGTGAGCTGATCTCACTTGTCTCCTAGAATGTCAGCTTCCTGAAGGCAGACTCTCCCTCAGTTTCGTATTTACAATTTTACTTCCTAATGGGGCTAGCACTGTTCTTAGCACCAGATAAATTAAATATTGGTTGAGCAAATTTACAGATTTCTCTTCTTGCCTGAAAATATACCTACAGTCAACTCTGGACACATTTTCCCTCTCCATTTACACAAACACACACACAAACACACACACACCCCTCTGTCCAATACACAAACTCATATACTCAAAATTTTCCTTCTACCACAAGTTTACTTCTTTATCTCTAACAAATAAAAATCCTAGACTTAAAAGCTTCAGTGTGTTCTTATGCAGCAAAATCCCTATCTTGCCACCATGGGTACAGTTTATATTCTATTATAGCAGCCACACATTACACATCCATCTCAACTGCACACCCTCAGAGGCGGGGACCAGTTACCAACTTCACACCTTGTGCAGCACTGAACACTGCGCCTTCTGTGCAAGTGGCTCAAGCAGCGCTCAGTGAACTGAACCATCTTCCCTTCCAATAGTGACAGAGAAAGTGGCATGAAGGAAAATCAGTTTAAACTATTGGACCTGGTATGTGAGTCTCCCACACTCCGATGGTGTAGTCAGATATCCGCCTTGATGCAGAGCTATAAGCGTGGGTTCGAGACAACCAGGGTTTGTTCTGGTTGCCGTTTCCCAGATCAGGAAAAAGACTATGAGCTGGAAAGTGGCGTGACCTGCCTACCACAGGACCCTGGAATGTGGAAAGACAGCTTTCCGAGGGAAGCTCTTTGAGGCTGATGTGGTCAACAGAAGGGGGAATTTGCCTCCTATCTACCTGTATCTTCAAAGGTTATCATCCTCAACTCTGTACAAGGGTTCTGTCAGAAATCTAAGAGGCAAAAAGGAAAACAAAAATCACGAAAGAAAGAAAAGCAGCAGGAAGTCATGTTTGATCCAAAGATCAGTCAAAGCCAAAGTCATACTGGTGAACTATGAACTCTGGAAGGCATCTAACAGTGTAAAGGCAGCCTGTGGTTATCCCACGGAGCTAAGCAACCCATTTTCACTATTCCTTGTGTCTGAAAAAAGTGGGGCACTGTTTTCCCTGTATCTGTGAACTGCCCACCCCTGCACTAGTGGTCAGCCTGTGGGAAGGAAGGATTGCCACTTTCTGGTGGGTATAGAGGTCATCAAATATATCCGAGTGGCTTTGTCCAGAAGTTTCCATGTATGATTTGTTCTATGGAAATATGAATCACATCCTGCTGGCAAGACAAAGAAAGACCCTCTGAAGGGGGCCCTGTTCATCCAGTCTGGAGTTATTTCTAGATCATTAGAAATGCTGATAGAGGAAAGGCTAGACAGCAAAGCTCTGACAGAGACTCTCAAAGATGTCTATACTAAATTGTTCCAACAGGTTCTAAGGAGAGTGGCCAAGTACCAAAATAAAAGACAAATTAGAGATTTCTTCACACCCAGATCATCCTATTTTTCTAGACATAAAGTAGCTAAGAAGTAAAGGAATTGGGTCATGCTGCAAGAAGGCCCTATGGGGCCAATTTTTTCCCCTAAACTGAACAAAAATAGAGAATAGTTTCTACATCAGCTGTGAAAATTTTATCCATATTGTGAGCAGGATGCAATGATCTAAATTTGCAGGCTGGCTTAAAGACATTCACCTGCGCCACATAAGGGTTAATCGGTTATTTTGTTTTACTGCTACTGAACAAAATGAGAGAAAAGTATATGTAGCAAAGTT
This sequence comes from Nomascus leucogenys, assembly GCF_006542625.1. NCBI lineage: Eukaryota > Metazoa > Chordata > Mammalia > Primates > Hylobatidae > Nomascus > Nomascus leucogenys. The sequence continues at coordinate 5,256,193 of NC_044384.1, forward strand.
TGATAAAGGTTAGATTTTTCAAAAAACTTCAGGATTTAATTCTATGCAAAGTTAGACTATTTTCAGAAAAATTAGAAAATTAAAAGTTCTGATCCATGTAAACTCAAGATGTACATATGCAGCTACACAATCCTTTGCAATCTCCACTCTGGTGTCTAAAAGGCTTCTCAGTATTAAGTGTTCAGAAAGGAATATGAGATCCTGCCTCACAGTCCCCAAACTTGCTTTTCCCCCAGCCTCGCCATCTTGGTAAATGGAACCACCATCCACCTACTGCCATCCTAAGATTCCCAAGTCATCACCATGGCTCTGTCTCCACTGCCACCATCTGGCCCGAGTCAGCCAGAGTGAACTTTCAAAGGATAAACAAGATCTTAAACCTCTGTTTCCTATTCAACTGAAGATACAACATAAAGCCCTTACATCCTGTGCCAAGGGCTACAGGACCTGAGCCTTGCTTACCTCCCTCTCAGCACCCTCCTGTCCCCCTCATGCTGTGCGTCCACCACAGAAGTCTGCTTTCTGTGCCTGGAACTCCACAGGCTCAAGTATGCTTCCCAGCCTATCCACTTGCACCTCTCTGTGCAGTGTTGGCACTTTTGCATCCTGCAGGTCCCTCTCAAAGGCTGGAGCCTCACCGAGGTCGTTCTTGACAATGCAATAAAAGCAGTGTCACCTCCAGCACCATGTCATTTATTACACAGTTTGATTAACTGAAATTACCTCTTCAATCATTTGCTTACCTGTTTATGTGCTATTTCCCCAGTATTAGAATTTAATCTCGCTAGAGAACAGGAATCTGGACTTTCTCATTCTTAACTGTGTCCTCAGCACCTACAGTGGTGCCAAGCTCATCCCTGCTGACCCTGCAACAGCTGCTAAGAGAGACTGTGCTGTTCTTTCTTGTGGTTGGAATGTGGACCAAGTCCGTTTCCTTGTTGTGTAATCTATTCAGAGGTGTTCAACCTGGCTTCCAGAATGAAATTCAGTTTGTCTCCTCCTGCTACTTGTGGCTCTAAAATGCCCAAACTATCCTGAGGGAACAGCAGATATATAGAAAGCTTGTGTTCATGATCATGGAACACCACTAGTGTAGGTGGAAACAGTAATCCTCTTCTTCTGCCCTATTGCTTCTCCTTCCTTTAGCTCTCCTTTATCCCAGTAATTCCTTTTCCATTGATAGTTTTAAAAAATCAATAAAAATAAAAATAAAAAATAAACAGCAAATTTTAAGATGTTACTTTAGAAATACATGATAGCTTCATGGAAAATGTAGTATGTGTGTTGCACATATGTGTGTAAGAAACAGGTCATAAAGTCATAAAAGACAATCCACTCAACTATAGTAACCTGTTACTATCGATGAAAGTTTAGAAGAAATTACCCTAAGTAAAATCTACAACTGTAAGATTCAAAACTATTCATAGTTTCCCAAGGATTTTTTTCATCTTACTGCACCTTCAATGATATCATATTTGAAATCAACTTAAAGTGGGTGTGGTGGCTCACGCCTGTGAGCTTACGAACTCAGGTGAGCTCAAGAGTTTAAGGCTACAGGGAGCTATAATCATACTACTGCACTCCAGCCTGGGTGACAGAGTGAGACCCTATCTCAAAAAAAAACCAACTTAAATAAAAATCATATTTCATACATTCAGGCAGCAATTTCCTGATCTAGTTATTCTAAGGTTGCTTCCCCTCACGTATAACTAGAGAGAATGTCAAAATCAACACATCGCAAGATTGATCATTTTACAAGATAAATCTGACGATCTTACCCACTTTGGAGAAGTAAAGCACATGAGTACTATAATCAGAAAAACATGAGTTCAAAAATCTCATTGTTACCACTTAATATGGGTTCCTGAAAAGGCATGTAACCTCTCGGAGCCTCAATATCTTCGTCTGTGAGACAGGAAAATCATGCCTCAAGGTCTAAGAACCCAGCACGAACACACTCAGAGTTTAGTGAATCATCTCCCCACGTGAAGACTCTCCAACTGCTCATCTTGACTGATCAAGCCAAGAGAAGTGAAGTATTTTCACAGCACCAATGCTGCATATTACAAATCTTAGTGTAAGGTGTAAGTCCAGACTGACAGTGGGCTTCTCAGAGGCAGCCACGAGAGAATTGCCAGGAGCAGGGCAGGTGGCAAAGTAACTGTACCCAGTGCCACAGCACAGGGAGGGTGGGAGATAAAGGGCATCAAGAGCATAGGGAGGCCCCCCCACACACATGGTGACACATAGCAGGGGCGGGAGTGGCATGTGACATCAGGTATATGGAGAGGTCCCCTCACTCAGGGTGACGCACAGTAGGGCACGGGTGAGGGGGACACGTGGCATCGATGGAGGGAGAGGCAGCATCATTCGCATTAGCCAAAAGGTGGAAGCAAACCAAGTAACCACAGATGGATGAATAAATAAAGAAAATGTGGTATTTACACAGAGTGTAATATTATTCAGCCTTAAAAAGGAAAGAAAGACTACCACTCTCTACAACAAAGCTTAACCTTGAGGATATTATGCTATGTGAAATCAGTCAGGAACAAAAGGACAAAGACTATTAGACTGCACTTACATAAGGTTCCTACAGTTGTCAAAATCATAGACACGGAAAGTAGAATGGTAGATGCAAAGGGTGGGGTGAAGGAAAAAAATGGAGTTACTGTTTAAAGGGTACATAGTTTCCATTTTGCAAGAAGAAAACAGTTCAAGAGATGGATAGTGGTAATAGCTGTGCAATAATGTCAATGTACTTAATGTTTAACTGCACATTGAAAAATGCTTTTATCCAAACAAAAGGAAACCAGTGTATCATAGAGATGCCTGTACTCCTATGTTTACTGCTGTGCTATTCACAACAGCCAAGATATGCAGTCAACCTAGGTGTCCAACAGCAGAAGAATGGATAAAGAAAACATGGTATATATACATACACAATGAAATACTATTCAGCCATTAAAAAAATGAAATCCTATCATTTTTGGCAATATAGATGGAACTGGAGGACATCACGTTAAGTGAAATAAGCCAGGAACAGAAAGTTAAAACACTGCATGTTCTCACTCCTATGTGGAAGCTAAAAATCTGATCTCATAGAAGCAAAAAGTCGAACAGAGGATATGAGAGGCTGGGAAGGGTAGGGGGAAGGGAGGGATAGGGAGACATTGGTTAAATGACAAAAAATTACAGCTCCATAGGAGGAATAAGTTCTAGGGTTAGATACCACTGTAGGACGACTACATTTAACAATAATATATTACACAGTTTCAAATAGCTAGAAGGAAGACACTGAATGTTCCCAACACAAAGAAATGATAAATGTTTCAGATGATGGACATGCCAATTACACCGATCTGATCACCATACATAATATACATTACACCATACACCATACATTACACCATACACCATACACCATACATTACACCATACACCATACATAATATACATTACACCACACACCATACATTACATACATTACACCATAAAAAAAAAAAAAAAAAAAAAAAAAAAAAAAAAAAAAAAACACATACATTACATACATTACACCATACATACACCATACATCACATCAAAACATCATTATGTGCCCTATGTACAAACATTATTTGTCAATTAAAAAAATTAAATCTGGCTAGGTGCAGTGGCAATCCCAGCACTCTGGCAGGCTTAGTCAGGCAGACTGCTTGAGCCCAGAAGTTCAAGACCTGCCTGGACAACATATCAAAACCCTGTATTGACAAAAAACAAACAAACAAAAATTAGCCAGGTATGGTGGCATGGCCCTGTAGTTCCAGCTACTCGGGGGGCTGAGGTGGGAGAACCACTTGAGTCAGGGAGGTCAAGGCTGCAGTGAGCCGTGATCGCACTACCACACTGCAGCCTGGGCAACAGAGCAAGACCTCATCTCAAAAATAAAACAAAATAAAATAATCTTAAAAAAGGTTAAAATGGTAAATTATATGTGGGTATACATTAGTGTGCTAGGGCTGCCGTAACAAAATACCACAGACTGGGTGGCTTAAACAACAAATACTTATTTTCTCACAGTTCTGAAGGCTGGAAGTCCAAAACCAAGGTGTCATTAGGGCTGGCATCTCCTGAGGCCTCTCTTCTTCAGCTGAGGATGGCCACATTCTCCCTGTGGATGCACATGGTCTTTTCTCTGTTCTCATTCCCTATGATCTCTTCCTCTTTGTAAAAGGAAACCAATCCCATCAAAATAGGGTCCCCCCCTTATAAACTCATAGAACCTACTATATCTACCACTGTAAAGGCCCTATCACCACATACAGTCACAATGGGAGTTAGGGCTTCAGTACAAGGTATTTGGAGAAACAACTGAGTCCATAACAATGTAATTCACCGCGATTTTTAAATTAAAAAATTTTGTAAATAAAAAATAAAACAGGCTCTCTTAGATGAAAGACCAGAGTCAGCAGTTTTTCAAATGTGGTCCAGAAACCTCATCATCTTACAAATGCTATAAAACCTAATATAAAAAAAGCAAACAAAAAGAAACCTAAAGCAATAATTATCATTCCAGAGTGTTTTTGTCTCTACTCTTGGTAGCAAGCCTCATTCTTTTAAATTATTTAATTCCTGGGGCAGATTTCCTTCAATCTGGGCTCAAAATTTAGCAAAGCCTGTACTCAAAACACTAAATCTCTGTTCCCCCTCACCCAAATTAGACCTACGGAAATGCTGAACATTGCTTTGAAAGTCTCTGCCAGCTTTCTTTTCAAGAAAGTCAAATCGAGATCTGGGAGTTGCTCTCCAAGATCTTACAAATAGGTAAGGTTAGGATGGATTCATCGAACTACGACAACCAACAGCTAAGAAAAATTAAAACGGGGGGTTTTTGATTATACAAAGGGAATTTGTAGGTTAATAACAGTATTAACCATTTACTGAATGCCTATTACAAATGATTCTACATTACTAAACATAGTGCATTCTGATTATAGGCTACTCAGAAAAGCATAAAGCAAAAAATTAAAATGATGGATAAACAGCCCATTGTCAAAAGACCATCACTATTTCCTTTTAATATTTTATGTTGTGTGTCACATGACAGTTCTTTTTATTTTATGTAAATGTAAAGAGTAGAATTAAGCTATTAAAGTATGGGACACAAAGAATTTTCCCATGTAATTAAATATACTTTGAAAATGTGATTTTTAAGTTGCTGCCCACTGGCCCCCTGTTTAACTAACATAACATGTGGGGCCCTTTCTATTGCGTCTGATTTGTCAGTTATAGACAAGGAGGCAGAGGGGGAGGTGGAGGAGGAGGGTTAGCACTAAGGCAGCAGGTACTATGCTGAGAATTTATATTTACTATTTCATTTAATCATCATAATCCAATAAGGCAACAATGAAAATTAACCCCTTTTATGCATTAGGAAAATAAAATCAGAGAGGTTACATAACTCACCACAGATAACCCACTAGTAAGTATCGCACTGTTATTTAAACTTGGGTCTGTTTCACTGCAAAGACTGTGCTCTTAACACATGCACAGAAACAGCATTTTTAAAAAAGTGCGATGAGACACATGAAAACTGAAACATGGCTCCCACTCTAGGTTTCTGAAAAAGGTTTTCTAGCATACACCAGGAACAGCGTAGAATCAGCAGAACCTTCTAGCTATACAGTGGTGGAAAGAACAGGTTCCCATAAGCAGTGATGAAAACAAATGAATGCTTCTGGCAGACATTCATCATCATTTTAATGGACTAACTAACTCCACCTAAAAGCTTTATTCATTCAGGAACTTGGGAGTATTTTTTCAACTAATTGATTCTAGCAGCCTCGTCAGATGTAAATCTGGGTAGAAGTAAGACCCTTGACTCTCAGGAGAGTGACAGCTACGTGGAAACTTTTCCTGGCCACAGCATTGCTAACTTGGCTGAGAAAATGGGAAACAGCCCAGCAGTGAAAGGCGGCCTTTGCTCTTGTCGAGGTCCCACTGAAGCAGCCGGTAAGGAATAAGGAATATCCAGGTATCTCTGGGGGAAATGTGATACATGAAAATTAGGAATGCCTATAACTTTCTGTGCCCCTCATCAAAGCCAACCAGAAGTCAACAGATTAATGTATTAAAATCTCACTCTGGTCGTCCCAGTTACCCAAAAATCAACAAAGCCAACCTGAATAGGCCGCGAAGGAAGCAGAGCAGTGGAAAGGAGGGTACAGAATGGAGCAGACAGGCAGTGCGGAGGCAGTGGAGGCCCAGGAGAAGGGGACACCTGAGTAGTGAGGCAGACTGGCAGCACCTGAAATCAGCTATGTATAGGGTTAAAAAACAAACAATGAACAAATACTAAGTATAATGTAAGGTAGAGTTCATCTCCTCACAGAAGGGTGGTACGAACAAACGTGGGAAGGCTAAAAGCTAAAATTAACCCTGTGAGGTCGGATCAGATTTGGAATTGGTGGTATTAATGTGACCTAATGGTTGTCAACACATTAAAACAGACTTAGAAATACACACAGATGTAAATGTGTGCAAACCTCGCAGCTTTGTCTACTAAGAGGTCCTGGAAACAGTGACATCCAAGTAGCCAAAAGGATTTCTTAGCATCTGATGTTGGTTTCTAAATGCTATTATCTACTAAAAGGAAACAGGGCTCTTTAGAGAAACAGACGATTCCAGGGCTGAGACAAAGAAAGAACAAAAGAGGCCTAGGATTTCAGCAAAGAAAGAAGTGCTTCAAGAATGATGGAGACACATCAAAAGGACATGTGACGTGGCTTGATGAGGCTCCCATACGTCAAATCTGGGATGACAGAGCATCAGAAAAAAAAAAATGAAAAGAATGGAGTATAACTCAATGAATAAAACAAAAAATGATGAGCTCAAACTGATACCAACAAATTAACAAAAATAAATAAAGTGAAAAGAAATGTCAACAGAAAAATCAAAACATAAAGTCTATATTTGGCAACCATTATAGTACTAATTCAGGCTAGAAACATCAATGGATACTAAACAAAGTGGGTGAAAGTACAAAAAGAAATGGAACTTTTCATCACCTCCAAGTATTTTTCCACGAAATACATATGCTTTTCAATACCAAAATACATACTCCGGGTCTAACAATAAGAAAACATCAGATCAATCCAAACCGAGGGACATTTTCCAAACAACTAGCCTCTAGTCTTCGAAATGCCCAGGTCAGAAAGTTAAGGAGACACTAAAGAACTGCTCCAGGTTGAAGGAGACTAAGGAGGATGTGAAAACTGGTCTTGGATCCTTTTGCTGTGAAGGGATTATTGGGACGGGGGAAACCTGAATGGGGTCTCTGGACAAAGAAGATACAGAAATTCCTTGTATGATGTTCACAACTTTTCTATAATTTGAAAATTGATTCAATACAAAGTCTAAAACATTCATTCAGAATACAGGGAGTTTGAAAATGGTCTTGTCTGCCCTGTTCCACAGCACAGAGATGGTAAATTGCTCTAGAAGATGACATCACTGCTTACTGACATATTAACTCTCATGCTGTCAGTGTTCCCAAAATGTTCCCAAATTTCCGCTCTGCTTGGGGAGTTGGGACACTAAATATTAATAAGGGAAAATCAGACATTCCAGTAGATGTAGGAATTCTATGTTTTGTTTTGGAGGAAAATATTAAAATTACTGATAAACAAGTCTCCTGAATCCATCTCCCCACCTGACCCTACAAACACCACAAATGTAGATATGAGATGGGTATTTCCCAAAGGAGAGAATAAAGACAGTCCTTTAATTTGTAAAACTTGCTCTTACTGTTTCTGAAGAAAATGGAGCTCATTCAAACATACCACACACACAGCTCTTCAGCCAATTGCCTAAGAGATCAACCTTGAGAAGAGAATTATATGTAACCTTGACAAGTTATGACTGGGATAAATGAAATAAAATGCAAAAAGAGAAAGTGTGCAGGACACAGGCTAAGGACGTGGTGTTCTCTCTCTCTCCTCTCTCTCTATCAGTTTTCTAAAATTCACCACATTGCCATATAACCAGAAATACAACCACATGTCTAGACTTACCTACATACAGACTTGAAGAAATACCTTCATTGAGGGCAACTTTATTCCTCTAATTTAAAACCAAAAATAGCCAACTGAAGAAAGTTTTTGAAAGTTCTACAAAAGTAAAGTAATCTAATAATAAAAACTCAAGGGAAATTCCTTTTGGTATTTATTGAATGACAAGAAAAAGCTGACTCTGTAAGTGTATAAAATACAACCGTAGATTAAAAAGTAAAAATTATATAGCCAAACAGTTTAGTGTATGTGGTTAGGTGAGCTCTTATAGACAGATGCTTTGTGCTAGCTTAGTGCCAATCACAGTTCCCATCTCATTTCATACTGGGTTCCTGTGACAATACACCACATATCCTAAACATTTTCTGAGTATTTTAAATTTCCTATATATCAGTATGTGGAAATGCAGTAATATAACAAAGAGACAGAAAATTAGATTGTTAGCTAATGCTAAGAAGGCCTGATCACATAAAAATCAATACATCATAACCCTCTCATTTAAAATACAGAAAGGCAAAACCTGACAAAACCAAGACCACACAACTAGACACTGCAGACACACAGAGCCACAACCCGGGTTTTCAGTTTCCTATTGGCACACACTTTTGACCACGTAATGCTGACACCCACATTCTGTTCATATTAAAACTAAGTTTTATTGTTTAACAATCTAAATAAGTTTCAAAACCATATTTAAAAATACATTGATTTTGTATCCTGAGACTTTGCTGAAGTTGATTATCAGCTTAAGGAGATTTTGGGCTGAGATGGTGGGGTTTTCTAAATATAAAATCATGTCATCTGCAAACAGAGAAAATTTTACTTCCTCTTTTCCTATCTGAATACCCTTTATTTCTTTCCCTTGCCTGACTGCCATGGCCAGAACTTCCAATACTATGTTGAATAGGAGTGGTGAGAGAGGGCATCCTTGTTTGGTGCCGGTTTACAAAGGGAATGCTTCCAGTTTTTGCCCATTCAGCATGATAATGGCTGTCGGTTTGTCATAAACATGTTCTATTGATACCTAGTTTATTGAGAGTTTTTAGCATGAAAGGGTGCTGAATTGTGTCACAGGCCTTTTCTGCATCTATTGAGATAATCATGTGGTTTTTGTCACTGGTCCTGTTTATGTGATAGATTACATTTATTGATTTGCGTATGTTGAACTAGCCTTGCATCCCAGGTATGAAGGCGACTTCGTGGTGGATAAGCTTTTTGATGTGCTGCTAGATTTGGTTTGCCAATATTTTCTTGAGGATGTTTGCATCAATGTTCATCAAGGATATTGGCCTGAACTGTTCTTTTTCTGTTGTGTCTCTGACAGGTTTTGGTATCACGATGATGCTGACCTCATAAAATGAATTAGGGAGGATTCCCTCTTTTTATATTCTTTGGAATAGTTTCAGAAGGAAAGGTACCAGCTCTTCTTGGTACCTCTGGTAGAATTCGGCTGTGAATCTGTCTGTTCCTGGACTTTTTTTGGTTGGTAGGCTATTGATTACTGTCTCAACTTCAGAACTTGTTATTGGTCTATTCAGGGATTCGACTTCTTCCTGGTTTAGACTTTGGAGGGTGTATCTGTCCAGGAATTTATCCATTTCTGCTAGATTTTCTAGTTTATTTGCATAGAGGTGTTTATAGTATTCTCTGATGGTAGTTTGTATTTCTCTGGGATCGGTGGTGATATCCCTTCATAATTTTTTATTGCATCTATCTGATTCTTCTCTCTTTTCTTCTTTATTAGTCAGGCTAGTGGTCTATCTATTTTGTTGATCTTTTCAAAAAAACAGCTCCTGAATTCATTGATTTTTTTGAAGGGATTTTCGTGTCTCTATCTCCTTCAATTCGGCTCTGATTTTAGTTATTTCTTGTCTTCCACTAGCTTTTGAATTTGTTTGCTCTTGCTTCCTTAGTTCTTTTAATTTTGATGTTAGCATGTCGAATTTAGATCTTACCTGCTTTCTCTTATGGGCATTTAGTACTATAAATTTCCCTCTACACACTGCTTTAAATGTGTCCCAGAGATTCTGGTACGTTGTGTCTTTGTTCTTATTGGTTTCAAAGAACATCTTTATTTCTGCCTTCATTTCGTTATTTATCCAGTAGTCATTCAGGAGCAGGTTGTTCAGTTTCCATATAGTTGTGTGGTTTTGAGTGAGTTTCTTAATCCTGAGTTTTAATTTGATTTCACTGTGGTCTGAGAGACTGTTTGTTACGATTTCTGTTCTTTGGCATTTGGTGAGGAATGTTTTACTTCCAATTATGTGATCAATTTTAGAATAAGTGCAATGAGGTGCTGAGAAGAATGTATATTCTGTTGATTTGGGGTGGAGAGTTCTATAGATATCTATTAGGTCTGCTTGGTCCAGAGCTGAGTTCAACTCCTGAATAACTTTGTTAATTTTCTGTCTTGTCAATCTGTCTAATATTGACAGTGGGGTGATAAAGCCTCCCACTATTATTTTGTGGGAGTCTAAGTCACTTTGTAGGTCTCTAGGAACTTGCTTTATGAATCTGGGTGTTCCTGTATTGGGTGCATATATATTTACAATAGTTAGCTCTTCTTGTTGCATTGATACCTTTACCATTATGTAATACCCTTCTTTGTCTCTTTTGATCTTTGTTGGTTTAAAGTCTGTTTTATCAGAAATTAGAATTGCAACTCCTGCTTTTTTTTGCTTTCCATTTGCTTGGTAAATATTCCTCCACCCCTTTATTTTGAACTTATGTGTGTTTTTGCATGTGAGATAGGTCTCCTGAATACAGCACACCAATGGGTCTTGACTCTGTATCCAACTTGCCAGTCTGTGTTTTTTTAACTGGGACATTTAGCCCTTTTACATTTAAGGTTAATATTGTTATGTGTGAATTTGATCCTGTCATAATGATGCTAGCTGGTTATTTTGCCTGTTAGTTGATACAGTTTCTTCATAGTGTCAACAGTCTTTACAATTTGGTATGTTTTTGCAGTGGCTGGTACTGGTTGTTCCTTTCCATGTTTAGTGCTTCCTTCAGGACCTCTTGTAAGGCAGCCCTGGTGGTGACAAAAATCTCTCAGAATTTGCATGTCTGTACAGGATTTTATTTCTCCTTCGCTTATGTAGCTTAGTTTGGCTGGATATGAAATTCCTATACACCAATAACAGACAAATGGAGAGCCAAATCATGAGTGAACTTCCATTCACAATTGCTACAAAGAGAATAAAATACCTAGGAATACAACTAACAAGGGATGTGAAGGACCTCTTCAAGGAGAACTACAAACCACTGCTCAAGGAAACAAGAGAGGACACAAACAAATGGAAAAACATTCCATGCTTGTGGATAGGAAGACTTAATATTGTGAAAATGGCCTTATTGCCCAAAGTAATTTATAGATTCAATGCTATCCCCATAAAGCGACCATTGGCTTTCTTCACAGAATTCGAAAAGAACTACTTTAAACTTCATGTGAAAATGAATAAGAGCCCACATAGCCAAGACAATCCTAAGCAAAAAGAACAAAGCTGAAGGCATCACGCTACCTAACTTCAAATTATACTACAAGGCTACACTAACCAAAGTAGCATGGTACTTGTACCAAAACAGAGATATAGACCAATGGAACAGAACAGAGGCCTCAGAAATGACACCACACATCTACAACCATCTGATCTTTGACAAACCTGAGAAAAACAAGCAATGGGGAAAAGATTCCCTATTTAATAAATGGTGCTGGGAAAACTGGCTAGCCATATGCAGAAAACTAAAACTGGACCCCTTCCTTACACATTATACAAAAATTAACTCAAGATGAATTAAAGACTTAAGAGTAAGACCTAAAACCATAAAAATCCTAGAAGAAAACATAGGCAATACCATTCAGGACATAGGCATGGGCAAAGGCTTCATGTCTAAAACACCAAAAGCAACGGGAACAAAAGCCAAAATTGACAAATGGGATCTAATTAAACTAAAGAGCTTCTGCACAGCAAAAGAAACTATCATCAGTGTGAATAGGCAACCTATAGAATGGGAGAAAAATTTTGCAATCTATCCATCTGACAAAGGGCTAATATCCAGAATCTACAAAGAACTTAAACAAATTTACAAGAAAAAAACAAACCCATCAAAAAGTGGGTGAAGGATATGAACAGACACTTCTCAAAAGAAGACATTTATGCAGCCAACAAGCATATGAAAAAAAAGCTCATCATCACTGGTCATTAGAGAAATGCAAATCAAAACCACTGTACCATCTCACACCACTTAGAATGGGCAATCATTAAAAAGTCAGGAAACAACAGATGCTGGAGAGGATGTGGAGAAATAGGAATGCTTTTACACTGTTGGTGGGAGTGTAAATTAGTTCAACCATTGTGGAAGACAGTGTGGCAATTCCTCAAGGATCTACTACTAGAAATACCATTTGACCCAGCCATCCCATTACTGGGTATATATCCAAAGGATTATAAATCATTCTACTATAAAGACACATGCACACATATGTTTATTGTGGCACTATTCACAATAGCAAAGACTTGGAACCAACCCAAATGTCCATCAATTATAGACTGGATAAAGAAAAGGTGGCACATATACACCATGGAATACTATGCAGCCATAAAAAAGGATGAGTTCATGCCCTTTGCAGGTACATGGATGAAGCTGGAAACCATCATTCTAGCAAACTAACGCAAGTACAGAAAACCAAACAGCGCATGTTCTCACTCATAAGTGGGAGGTGAACAACGAGAACACATGGACACAGGGAGGGGATCATCACACACGGGGGCCTGTTGTGGGGTGGGGGACTAGGGGAGGGATAGCATTAGGAGAAATACCTAATGTAGGTGACAGGTTAATGGGTGCAGCAAACCACCATGGCATGTGTATACCTATGTAACAAAAGTGCATGTTCTGCACATGTATCCCAGAACTTAAAATATAATAAAAATAATACTGCATAGCTTCTCAATGCCTTGAAAACTAAGTCTAAAACTTCTCAATTAAGACTTGGCAAAATACTAGCTTGGTGCAAAAGTAACTGCGGTTTTTGGAATTACTTTTAATGACAAACACAGCAATTACTTTTGCACCAACCTAATAACACTAGTACCTAAACTTTCTTTCCATTCTGCAGCTCCTTTGTAGACAAGGCATTGATCACAGAACTGAAGATTGATGATGTCCCTGCCCAATCTCTGAAGAAATCAGGGGTTGAGAAAGAATATACATGCATAGGCATTCTTAGCCTTCTGCCTATGACTGGTGCTGTCTGCTACCATATGCCCCTCAGCCAGACTTTGTAGAGTATCACTCTTCCTCTTTTCCTGAGCCAGACTGCAATTCCAACCACCTGATTTACCATCCCTAGTTTCCTTTCCCACAACTTTCACAGCATAGGTGATGCCCCATTTTCATGACATCTTCCATCACAGACTTCTGTTCCTAAGACTGAACTGTCATTGTAGGTCCCAATCTGCGGCAGTGAAAAGAACAAGGGCTCTGAGATCAGATGCACTTGTGTTCCAGGTCAAGCCCTGCCACCTAAAGCCATCGGAATTTAATAGCTTTCAACTTTCCCAGAATGGCAAGGTTGAACGACTGGTTAAGAATGAAATAAAAGAGCATAGGTAAACTACTTCACAATGTCAGCTAACAGAAGTTGATCAAGCAGTAGTCCCCAACACTGCAGTCTTTCACTTTGCACCAAAACAGAATTGTAACACTAGTGACAGTGAACTCGTTGTCCCTGAACCAGTTTGCAGGCCCTGAGAGCCATCCACAATAGGTGGTCTGACCCCCTCCAGGTGGAGATGACCTGACCGACGAGTGTGAATCCCTGGAATGCAGACCCCACCATGCCCAGCCTCACTGAGGACCGCTCTCTGCAGTCTGTAGGGCTGCTCACCAACCCAAATGGCCACTAGACATCATGGATCCCTGGGCAGTTGCCTGTGGGGCCTGCTCCAAGCTCCCTGGACACCTGCTGCCTGCCCTCCCCAGGTTTTGTGCACACGCAAACCTCGCATCTATTCAGTGTGGCACATCCTGAAATATAATCTTTCCAGTCCTGTCTTCCAACTGCTTCCCTTACACTGGAAAATCAATTCTATTCACACTTGCACAAAACTCTTCCCAAAGTTAAGCCACTGTCTTCACTGTCCTGATCCCTCCTTTCTTCTTCTGTAATACTCTACACTGCCTTCCTTCAGTGCTGACTTTAAATACCAGCTCTCTCATTCACACAATCATCCTTCAATAATTACCTATGTAGCCCTGCTACACGCCAGGCACTGCGCCAGCCACTAGAGGTAGCACGATGAACAAAGCCTTCACAGCACTACAATCTCAATGGGGAGGGCAATCCACTGTCAATCAGCTAAGGTCATGTAAGGGGTGAAGAATGTCAAGAAAAAAATTCAGGAGAGTAACAGGGCGTCAGGTTGGGGACGGCAGGGAGATTTGGAGGCAAAACCTGCATGGTGCCTTTGGGGATCCTCAAGACCACCTACACATTTCGGGGATCCACTCAGAAGGCTCCCAGCTGGACTCCTGGCTAGGGATTACGACAGCCAAAGGACACAGGGAGGAACAAAAGAAAGAGCACAGGTCCCGTCCTAGGAATGCCATGCCCTGAGCTCCCTGGGCTCTGCCTCCTGTGAATGGCAAACCCAGCATCCTCTCATCTCCACCAATGGTTCTGCCCAGGACAGCCCATTAGAAATTCAGTGCCCAAGGACGACATTGGGGTGATCATGTAGGCCTTGCGTGCTTGTAAAATTAGCTTCAAAGTCACACTGTTAAACTTCCATATCCTTGGATTAGGAATGCCTATCACCCTCACAGGATATTATTCATTCTGTATTTAAAGACGACTCTCGGAAGGGACAACCAAAACGAACTTCCTTTTAAGTAAAGGAAAATTTGCTCATAAAAATTACGCAGGGAAGGGCAAAAAGCATCTTAGAATAACTGTGATTCGGCCCTGATATAACAAGATACCAAACACATAGTGTGAATACTTTTACCCAAATATAAATATATCTCCAGCTATTTTTTTCTGGCCTTTTCCATAGTGAACTCCCTACAGTTTCAATAATGAACTTTTACAGAGGCTCAGAATTCTGAACACCTGACCAAGGCGGCTGGGAGACTTCAGATGAGGCTTCAGTGTTTTGTTGACATGTGGTCCCATCTCTCAGGGAGGTAAAAGACATGTCACAAGCAAGCCATGTTTCCAGCTGTGACATGTCTCAGTGCAGAAGGGCAGGAGGGAGACAGAGAGAAAAATTGTTTTCTTTATGATTTATCAAGAGCCATGGTAAAATGCTTTAGTCTTTATTCATGTTTAGCTTTTTTTTTTTTCTTTTTTACTGTTCAATGGCCTTAAAACCAGTTAAATACAACGAAAAATATGTTTTAAAGTTGTATTATTGAAATGTATTGAATAATGACTGTCAGGATTGGAAACAGGCCACATATGAGTGAATGTAATCTATTCCTCAGTCCTCCAGAGAGGGCCATAAATATGTGTGATATTTCTCTGTGCTATATTTTGCATTTGATTTTTGATTTAGCCAAAGTGTGTTTCTAAAAAAGTGTAAGAATGCAGCTGCTGAATTAAAATACATCTGTGTGTAAAAGGAGCTTCACTTATTTTAGTCAAAAGAAGGACAGTGAACAAATTTCACTGGACAAGCTAAAATAAAAATCTTCAAGTAGCCATTTTACCTGACGTGCAAAAAATCAAACTCAGGTTAATAAACACATACTGCATGTGTAATATATATATAGGTACAATGTAAGAAACAAATACTACAATGTCTGAAGAATACAGAAATTACAAGCTCAAAAAAAAATGTAGCACACAAACCTAATTATCCACATGTCCAGAACAGAGGAACAACTCATTTTAATAAATCAAATGTGAGACAACTTGACCCATGGACAAGCAGTCACAGGTTCCGGGACAGCGCTACGCTTGAAAGAGAACGCCTGCGTTTGCTGCTGGCACTGCTTCTGCAGTTATGACTTCTGCTACTAACACACAAGGGAGACGTGGGCACAGGCGGACTCACCAAACCTGCATAGCACAGGACACAAACCAGATGTATGCAATGATGCCAAAAGTCATCTCAAATTTCCAAGCTGACCTAGTGCAACACATTTACACTTGGATAAACTATCACCTTGAAGATTTACTTTGTATACTTCAAAAGATCTGATCATGAAATCTTGAGCCAATACATAAAGTGCTGAATTGAAATCCAGAATACGATAGCTATGAAGGGCCTCTAGATTGCGATAACCAGCCCATTCTACCTCTCTCAGGTTGAGATTACTTTAGAACCTACCATTGGCTTTAAAATGGTCCACAAAAAACACCTCATCGTCATACTTAACATAGTGTGCATCCCACACTACAGGCTTCTCTGGAGGATTTAATACTTTGGAAGTGGCATCATAAGCCCTGCACGTAACTTCTCAGCCTTGTGGCTAAGATCAATTATACACGCCCAAGACAATCTTCACCGAATCCTGAACATATACAAGTCTTAATAAATGCAAAAATAGATACTCATTTATTTAAAAACAAATGTCTTAAATAGTGTCATAGTAATTTTGAGACTAATTTACAACTAAATGCTGTAAGGTAAAGAAATGTATAATTTTCCTTAATATTTTTTATTTTATAAACTAAAATGGTATCATAAAAGTTACCTATTTTTAGATATAAATTATCACATATATTTTTCTAAATTGACTGAAGATGGGTGAAGTGATTTTCAGGGAAAAATGCCAACCACAAAGCAAACAAGGGGACGTGTGGGAGCTGTTTATAAAATGAACAACATAAACTTTATCTCAGCAAGAGGAACTATGATAGAAAGACACTGTAATTATGTTTTGTATTCAGACATCATTCAGATACAATAAGAAAAACAACAGGACTATAGAAAAGGCACCAACACTCACTCCCTGCAATTCATGGTCAGAAAGAATCAGAAATCCAAACTGCAAAAGAGCAAACGATCAATGAGATGTTTTACCTGTAACGTGTTTCTCCTATAAAATCAGCATGATATCCCTACCTGAGCTGTGAGCCTCACTACCAACTAAACTGGCATTGTATCAGCTAACATGGAAACTCTTAAGAGTCTGCATTCAAGATATTTGCTGAAATTCCTGAACATATTAAACTTTCAGATCAATAAAAAATCAACCCTAATTATAATTAACATAAAATAACAACAAGATTTTATTCAAAGATAAATTTTTTGTGCACAAACATATGAGGGAATCAATGAGATCCTTAGCAATTTTAACAGACAAAAGGAAAAGAAATGTAATGGAATAAAGGTCTATAGAAAATAATTCCTTATTTATTATCTAGTACATAAATTATACCACCAATTTAATAAGTTCATGTCTTTCTTGACACAAATATTGATCAAAACTCAAAATCATTAATATATTTGCATGTTAAAAGAGAATACTTTCAGCAATTTATACAGATTAGGTACTTATTAGAATAATACTTTGCTTATTGAATTTTATGGATATCAATTTAAATGACAAATGTCATATCCAATTGTATCACTATTCTGTTAAAACATACAAAACGCCAAATTCTAGGTTTAAATAAATCAAAGCAACCAAACAAAATGCCAATAATATTGTGGCATAACAAAGTAAGAAATGGGTCAAGATTAAGAGCCATAAACATTTAGAAAGGTTTTTAAATGCATTTGTAGAAACAGAATTTTTCCTAAGGGAAGTACCCAATTCTTATGACAAAATGGACTACAAATAAAGAGTAGACAGGGCAAGTGAAAATCTGACAGAGGACGCTAACTGACCCAAAAGGTCTTTCTGAAAGCTCTTGTTAATTAATGAAATCTTAATTTTGGAAAGAAAATTCCACCCAGCTCTTTCAGAAAATGAACCAGAGGGGTTGAATCAGAAGGTGAAACATCCAATTTTTCACCTCAAAGTCAACATCAGCCAAAGTAACCAGAAATATAATATGATAATTACCCATCAGCAAGGAATTCTCTTTAGCTGGATAAATCAAAGAAACGTGGCAGAATACCAACAAATTCATGATCGTCCCTTCATACAAGAGTATCCTGTACGTTCAGTCATAAATTTGGACACTCATGAGTATAATAATATTCATATCCCAAGTCCAAATGAATCGTGCTGGAGAAGTAAACGCACTCTATACTTAGATACATTTTACATAGAGATTGGAACAACATAGAAAACCTCAAAACATTATTGGGAGGCATGGGACACTATTGCTTTGTTTTGTTTGTGGAGCAAGAAAGCAACATAATCAAAGGTGTATACTTTGGCAGTAATAACTTATCAATACAATTAAGTAGAAAGGACCTACAATAGTAGCCATATCATGATGTCATAGGGAGGTGCTGAAATAAGGAGTCAGGATTCAGTTTATGTCACACAGGCTCTGGACACAGACTGATTTACTTTGAATCTTGCTCCCAATAACTGCTAAGTTTTGAACTCAGGCAAGTTACTGAAGCTCTTCCATAAAGAACAATAATAATGGAAAATCAATGGTATTTGACAACTTTTTGATTAGTATTATAAAAAAAGAAAGTTTGTTACATTTTTAAACCTCAAAATACAATATATCCCATACACATATTGCTTGTATATGACATAAACAGAGGGACAAGCCCCCAAAATAAAACAAAATTCATTTTCTCCTGGAGATAAGGGTAAGAAATATGATAAAGACAGGGACAAAAGCAAACAAGATGAAAGTGCACACCACTGCCCCTGAGTGACCAGGACCAGGGCCGACACCGTGCTACTTGGGTAGCAGAGATGCATCAGTGACATTTTCATAAGACACTGTTGGGAAATTCTTAAAACAAAGGAAATATAGATAATAATATCCAACTTTTCAAAGTAAGATCCTAGTCCAACCTGGACAACATAGTGAGAACCCAACTCTAAAAATAAATAAATAAAATAAAATCACATATTCTAGCATAGAAACATTTGTAAATATAGAATTAATAATCCTAATTTTTAATCCATTTTCTTTGTTTGGTAGGTTATAATCCTACCAAAAATCCTATTGATAAAATATCCATTTATTTTATTCTGTTTAATTTATATTGTTATACTTTTAATCATAAACTTTTATTTCTTTAAAATAAAAATTTTATACTGTAATTTTATATTGTAAAATTTTATAATGTAAACAAAATTTTGAAATAAAAGTCTGATTAATAAAATTATATCATATGATATTTTGAATTTTAAAAATGTACTATATATTTCATAATGGATCTCTACTTTAGCATAACAAATTCACTAAAGGTAAGTGAAAAAAGCTAAGAAAGTACTATAGAATCCACTCATATTATTTCAATGCCTAACAAATACACAAGAATAAAACCAAATTTTTCATCAAATTATATGAGAAAAAATTTTATGCAGTAAATTATATATTTTTTTGAATCTGTAAAAAGACAATCATTTTGGAAAAATTACTTTTTAATCCTCTCCCTTCCTGAAAAAAAAAATATGTTTATCTTCTTCTGTTTCTCATATACTATCCACAATGCAGTCAGGGCACTGGAAATTGACAGAGGATAAAATCATATTGATTGTTCTTCAGCAAACTGAATTTCTTCCCTCTTTACTGGGAAACTTATATTTAAATAAATCCTTTAAAAAAAGCTCAAGTAAACATACATTAGGATCATTTAAGACTAATACCAATCATTTATTGAGAACATAAAGAGTGGTGGCTGAGAGCGGTGGCTAATGTCTGTAACTACAGCACTGTGGGAGGCTGAGGCAGGAGGATCATTAGAGGCCAGGAATTCAGGACCAGCCTGGCCAACATAGTGAGACTTTGTGTCTACAAAAAGTAAAAACATTAGCTGGGTGTGGTGGTGCTTGCCTGTAGTCTCAGCCACTTGGGAGGCTGAGAAGGAGGAACTTTGAGCCCAGGAGGTGGAGGTTACAGGGAGCTATCACTGCACCACTATACTCTGGCTTGGGCAACAGAGGGAGACCCTGTATCTTAAAAACAAAAACAAACTCACAAACAAAACCAATATGCAGTATTATTTGGTCTCTGAACTTTTCTCAATGCTACTAAAACATGATTTCAATATTATAACTAGAAATTAAATATTCCCTTATGCCGTGAAGGGTAGGAACCACATATCCAACACAGAAAGCAGATAATGGGACATCTACTTACATCACTTTCCTTCTACAATTCCACTTACAAAGAATTTTTTCCATACAATTTTAAAGACTAATTAATAAATTACAACTTCTCAGTTCCCTACAAAATTAGGAATTTCCACTTCCTGATAGGATACAGAGATCCTGCAAACCAAAGCTGCTACTGCAACAACCAAAAAAGGAGGGACTAATTATAACCACCATGTCCTTCAAGATACTGAGTAAGCTGTGGGAGCTACCAGAACAAGATGAAATAGAGGAGGAGGTGGACAAAGGGGCCCTTGGAGCTAAGCTATGTACAGATGCCCCACTTCCTCCCCCATGTCATTTGGTGATTCCAGGTCAGCCACACATCTGGCTTCCCTAGGATGAAGGGCTCCAGTGGGGTAAGAGAAAATGAGCAGAAATACCGGCCCTCACCCTGGGCCGATGTGACAGAGTAGAAACTGGAGGAACCCCAGTGGCAAAGCAGGTCTTCCCACGACCTGATGGGGAGGTGGGTGTGGGGGTGAAGGGGGTGAGGCAGAGCAAAGTGTTCTGTGGCCTCACGGCATCATGAAGACAAATTCCTGTTCCAGCGAAGGGACCTGACACTGCCTCACCTCCGTGGATCTGTCCTACTCTGAAGCTGCGCAGAGTGTGAGCCTGAAGCACTCAGCCCAAGACCTCCACAGAACACAAGGAGACCTCAGGCAGTCTCTGAGGGCTGAGGAAAGAAAGTTATGCCCACCTGTCCAAGCTCAATCAAAAACACAGCCAGAACACAGGGACAAACCACACAGGGACCAAGTCTTACTAAAACTGCAAGCCAGCGCCCAATGCAAGCACAATCTGTTGTGGACGAGGCAACCACTCCTCCCTTTTCTGCCTAACAGAGAAAAGGGCCATCCTTCTTCTCACACCACACCATCGGGGCCTGTAGACAGGCAAGGTGTAACCAACAATTCAGGGTAAAAATAAGTAAAAACCTTGAAATAACTATGATTACCACATCAAAGAGATGAAATGAGGGACAAAAAATAGATGAAAAAATGGAGACTCGCACAAAAAACTGTAGTCTACATGAAAAAATCTGGTGAGTATTTTAGAACCAAGTAACAAAATATCTTTCATTAAAATCATTGGATGGCTTAAAAGAAGGCATATCAAAGGACAGGATTAGTGAATTCTAAGACACAGTCATTTAAAAAAAAACCATAAAAACTAAAGAGTAGGGAGAAAGAACGAGAACAGATCATAGCATGGGAGACAAGTGGGATCCATACAGAGGCCGAAAAAGTCCCAGAAGAACAGGGAGAGGCAGAGGCATACAGAGAGAGGCAATGGGGGAAGTTCAAAACTGCAGAAAAACATCAACCCCTACATTCAAGAAGCTAATCAAACCTCATAGAACGAACACACACACTCTTACACACACACACTCACACACACACTCACTCTCACACACACACTCACTCTCACACACACACACTCTCACACACACTCACACACACTCTTACACACACCACACACCTCACACACACCACACACACTCACTTTCTCTCTCTCACTCTCACTTCACATTATAATCAATGTGTTGAAAACCAAAGACAAAATCATAAAAGCCGAAGGGGTGGAAAAAAGAGATGCTACCTTCAAAGGAATTAGAGGTTATCTAGAAAAAAATAAACGATAATATGGGAAAACCAAATTCTAGCTGTTCTCTCTGGGTGTAGAGGGGGATTACACTGAAGGTGATATATGTGAAACAGAGTAAAGAAGTCCTTGCAAGCAATTTGCTAAGTAGTTTGCCTGTTATGTATTATAAAATGTATATCCCATTTACATTTCACAACCTTCTCAGATAAATATTATTTCCTTTCACACACAAAAATTCTAAGCTACTGCCAGACATCTCACAATTCCTAAGTGGAAGAGCGAAGACACAAATCCAGAGCTTTCTGAAACAGCTCTCAGATAGTCTGCCATGCTACTTCATGCAAAGACAATGGCAAAAGGATAAAGGCTTCCTAAAACAAAGAGTAATAGGCAAAGATTAAGTTCAACGAAATTTAAAAAATAACTATGAGGCAACAAACAAAGGGACTCTCAAAACTAGAGAACAGAGAATAATAGAACTTTAAAAAGTTAAAATAAAAACTACTAGGAATAAGTAAAAGTGTTATCATGCCTGATCTGACCGATTACTTGAGTGGAAACAGCGTATTTTATCAAATCACATTATTTATTCTTTTCTCTAACAGCGTAAGACCAAGAACAGGATATCACTGTATAGGGCCACTCAGCTTTAAAATGCACATGAATTTCACAGCAGAATCCTAAAATGATCATTCAGTACATCAAGTGGTGAGATTACTGATTTAAAAAAAAAAAAAAGGAAAGGTGCATCACCTTTGATGCTTAAATCTAAAACTTTTGGCGCTCAGCTTTAAAGTGTCCACACAAACTGCCTTCCTTAACAACTTGCCTTCTCCAGTCCACCGCAGCATCCTCCTCATCTTCTTGACCACTAAATGAGCTCCAAAAGGTTGGTCCTCATCTCTCTCTCCCTTTCCCACTAGTTTCAGGGCTTCTGATCCCAGTGGAGGGCTATACCTTCACACCTGGCCTCTACCTTCACTTCTACAATTACACATACAATTCCCAGTTCAGCATCGCCACTTGAATGTCTGAAACTACTTCAAACCTGTCTATTGATTAGCAAAGATTGCTCAAAGTGAGTTCCTCTCAGTCTTTTGCATCTCAGTTAAAGGCACCATCATGCCCACATGATTCCTCTTTCATTTACATCTCACATACAATCCATCCTTCAGCAGGTGCCATCAGCTCTGCCTTCAACATTTATCACCAATCTGACCACTCCCATTACTGTAGTCCTAACTACAGTCATCTCTCACTTGAACTAATTCCTTTTACTCCTTCTCCATGCTATGACCTTCCAGCTTAGACCTCCATACACTCTAATGGTACATGGACTCTCTATGTATGTACAAAGGGTACGTAAGAAAGAACTGTTTAAAATTACCAATTCCTCAACTAGACTCCATTAATAATCTTCTGTATTATGGATAAGCCTAAGAAAGCTCTTCAAGTATAACCACATGCCAGTTCTTCTTAACCAACTATTTAACTCATAACTGCCTTTTTCTCACTTAACAAAAGAAAGGCATTCTTCTCGCCCATCATCTACCTTGCTCCAAAGTGGAAAAAACCACTGGGACACCAAAGAAACTATCATTATAACAAAAGCCTTTTTAAAATCAAGGAGCCATAAACTGAAACCTAGAGATTTCACTATGCACTTTCCTAGTTTGCACATATTTCTATAAAGAGAAAGCATGACATTAGGCACAGGGCACTTGGCCCAAATTCAGGTATACTGCAAATGGGATACTGAGAGTGACAATAACTTTTGCTTAACAATTTTTTGCCTTGTGAACCCCGAACAATTATCAACCAAAGACATCACTTCTAAGTGAGAGCAGTGTAAAAGAAGAAGAGGCAAGAAATACTACAGAGAGCAGAATTTCGTTTCACTTTTGCATCAAATCGCATGGCGAAGATGCAGGCCAGATCTAAGAGTGGGATTACCTAACATTTTGCTGTTTTTTCCCTAAAAGAATCCTGGGAAATAACTTGTTATAAATCATACCCTATCTGCAGTTTTACTATGTGAGGTAAGAAAAAGAGCACTCTTATTTACCCACAGTTCAGTCTGTGTTAGCTCCACATTGTTTATGATTTGGAGGAGGAGGAGGTGAAAAATTCTACATTTATTCCCCACAGACCAATATTACATCAGTAAAAGAAACATGTCTCTGCTATAATTTAATATTTTTATTTTCTTCAAAGAGGAACATTACCATTAGCTTTTTTATTGGGTACTATCCTTTGACTAAATGCCCATGTCTATCAAAGTGATGACACTCAACAAGCACTTCTCTATTTATTCATTCTTACCATGTACTCATTAGAATTAGATTAACTTTAAAAAAATGTAATTGATCATATCATAGCAACATATACAATAGGTGAGCATATGTACAGTTTAAGCAATATAGCTAATAATCATTGGAACTCTATTTGTAAGCCCCACAATTATAGTATCTCAGTAACATTTACATTTACTATTATTTTCCATTAGACTTTCTCTAATTCTAGCAATAAATAATTTCATCCATAGACACAAAAATTGAAATTTAAAAATTTTAAAGTCTCAGTAAGTCATTCAATTCCAATACCATTATACATTTTGTGTTTAATAATTATCAAACTCTTTATAGACTTTGTTGTTTCAATCAATCATTGTAGTAGTAATTACAATAATCCTTTCTACACATTTTTAACCCTTACAGCTTTATGAGCAAAGATACTAAAATATAAAAAATGCCAAGTGCTGGCCAGGCGTGGTGGCTCACACCTATAATCCCAGCACTTTGGAAGGCCAAGGCTGGCAGATCACCTGAGGTCAGGAGTTCGAGACCAGCCTGACCAACATGGAGAAACCCCCGTCTCTACTAAAAATACAAAATTAGCCGAGCATGGTGGCACATGTATGTAATCCCAACTACTCGGGAGACTGAGGCAGGAGAATCATTTGAACCTCGGAGGCGGAAGTTGCAGTGTGCTGAGATCACACCATTGAACTCCAGCCTGGGCAACAAGAGCGAAACTCTGTCTCCCAAAAGAAAAAAAAAAAAGCTAGGTGCTGTGGCATATTCCTGTAATACCAGCTCTTTGAGAGGCTGAGGTGGGGATCATTTGAGCCCAGGAGATCAAGACCAGCCTAGGCTAAACATAGAAAGACCTCATCTTTTATTTTTAAAAAATAAAACAATAAAAAAAATCTTACATCAATGTATGTGTCCGTGAATGTGTACTGATACCCAGAAATGAGAAGATGATCATTAAAATACGTCCACATACAAATACAATAAAATCTGTGGGGGAAATAAGGGACTGAGTTCAAGAAGAAAAACAAATTTTCTGACAGTCAAAGAAGAACTTATTCATGTACTTTTAAATGAATGGACGGTGGGAATCAAATCATCATGATATTAACATTCTATTGGATACATTTGAAAGTGATAGAAATATTACTTTACTATGTCAATTTTTATTCCACACTTGAAATTACATCCTGTCCAACTATCTGTACTTAGGATGAAAATACTCAGTTGCCAACAATTGGGGCAGGGGATACAGAAGTTTGAAATATTATCATAGGGGAACTTGAGCACCATACTACAGGATAACTAGTCTGTTCAAAGTCTTGCTTGCCCTATGAAAACCTTCCCATGAATATTCATGCACAAAGAAGACTACCTCCATGACTCTCGGGACCCTGCTCATGTCTCTTTACAAGCTGGCCTGTCTGTATGTGTGTTACAGCCACAGGACCCTCCTTCAGCACATGCAGCCCAACACTTTCAGTTCCTACTTCAATTTCACTGTACTTTCTGTTCCCTCCACCTAGAATACTCTTTAATGCCGCCTTTCTCATCATTCACGTTCCTACTCAGCCTCAGAATACAGGGACTCTCTCTGCATTACTTCTTGCAAATAATGCAGGCTAATTTGCCTGAAAAGTCTTAAAAAGGCTTCAGAGGTCCCTACTGTAAACAATCTATCTACAATCACCTGTTGCTTCCCGTTATTATCCCCATGGCACCTACTGCTTTCTGAAATTATTTATGTGCTTCTTCACTTACTTTCCAGTTCCGCCATAACAATGTCAGCTCTATGGGTAAGAAGTGTTTATTTTGCTCACCACTCCATTCTTAGAACCTAAAACCACGCCATGCCTGAGAAAATTTTTGCTAAATTAATCATAGGCGTTGAGGTAAAGGTGACTCATAGTCCTAGAATAGCTTCTACATGTCAAGCACTCTGCTGGGGCACTTACTCAGTCTCACTCTATTTACTCCTTACGAGAATTTTCTAAAGGGAGTATTATTCCTTATATTTTTAGTTGAATAAACTGAGTTTCAGAGGTTAAGTAACTTGGACAAATTGCATCAGTTAATAAAATGGAGGTGACAGGATTTAAACTCAGGTACTGGATCTTAGTCATCCTCTGCTAGAGCTTTATCCATTATGACATGTTGTCATTTTATTTCCCTTACAGTATTTTCATTTATCATCTTATTTGATCCTCACAACAGTCCACATCTTATCATATCTGCTTTCCAGAAAATGAAACTAAGGCTCTGAGAGTCAAAAAGCTGTGTCCATGGAAATAAAGCTACTTAGGGACCAACTGGAACTCAGGTCCTCCACCCCGGCTCTCGCCTTCCTCCTACAACCCCCCATTGGCATAGGCTGAAGCAGAGATTAGTGAATTAAAATCAGGTTGACTGGTGAATGAACTTCCCAACATATCACACTGTGCCACTGTCAAAAGCTTGAGAGTTTACAACTGCCACAGACTTTCTGAGATAAGATACAGATTTTGGTAACCAGCATTAGCCATACTAATGAAAACCTAAGTAATCCTAAGTAAGAGGTGCAGCCTAGCCAAGGTGTGGGCCTGCAGTCACAGCAGGCCCTCCCCCATCCAGCCACTGCTCCAGATTTGGCAGAAAACCTAAGTGCACACGTGATGGCTTGGAGTTCTACAAAGTATAATCTTACTCGTTTAGTATTATTTAAAGATATTTTCCCAAGTTCTAGTGCGTAAGGATAAATCATTTAAAAACTCAAGATAATTTTTAACAAAAAGGGTTACATCACTAGGAAAAAAATGTATTGGAAATCGGAAAGTTTGTAGCGTATACATCCATAAGCTCTTCCATTAAACAAAGAATGAAGGAGGACAAGTCGAGAAGTCAAGTAGGAGTATCTCAATTTTCTCACACAACATAACACCTTCATTTGCTTGCACAATGCTCAAATCTGTCTTAAAACAATGAACAATTAATGACTTCAAAACATTATAATCAGTTCCAGTTAAACTTGCAGACACAATTTATAGTGACTCTTCTTTGTCTCTACCTATCCCAGGTGGAGACCCTTTAACAGACTGTTCATTCCTACCTAACAATGATCGAACAGCAACAGGAAAACTTTGGTTCAGTTTAACAGAAGTCAGGTCTCTACTCCAAAGTATCATAAATGTATTGATAATATTCTTATATTTTTACTCTTCTCCTTATAAAAATAAAAAGTTGTAGGGAAAACAAAAGACAATTATGGTATCAAAAAATCAGATAATGCTAGATTTAACAGTATGCTTATGTTGCAGTCTGCTACTAGACAGTTTGCATTGAAAATGTAAGTAGGTATTTATCTTTACCACTACAACTATAAATAGAAAAGTGTAAATCAGACTATTGTGACAGTTCAACTGGAGAATTTAGGAGCAGAAAAGCAGAAAGATTTTCAGCAATATATGAGAAATTCAATTATTTACTTAGGCTTAGATCCGAAATGTAATCAAATCTTAAAAATGCAATCAAAGATTTTTAAGTAGCACAAGAGTAAGATGAAAGATTATTATTTTCATTATAGAAGTTCTGAAATGAAAGCCCAAGTAAAAAGAAAAAGGAAACACCTTCATCAAGGTGGGTGACTATGTTCTAAAATAGTCTTTCATCATACAAAAATGCACCTCCTATAACACAGCAGAACTTCAACATGGGGGAAAAAAGAGGTCATTTTTTAAAGTAAACTGTTGTTATAAGGTAACTTTTAATTTGTGCACATAATGTCAATTGCTATGGTGAATGCACGTCGGGTCACTGAAACAACGGTAGCTGAATTCAGATGTGACCTGGCAGCCCAGGTGTTCAGGAAAAGTGCTGTTAACAGTGAGGATTGATGATCTAATCAAACTGTCACAGCAAGATCCTGGGCAGGGTGGTTGGAAGGAGGTGGAGGAGGATAATATTCAGAAAGCAAGCACATGCTTAGTGTTACTTTAAATTGATGCTGACATTTTCAATTGTGAAAAGAAATTTTTTCCTAAGTAATATAGGAAACAACTCGGCTAACCTTCCGGAGAATATCAGATAATCATGGTAGGTTGTGGTACAAAAACTAACTTCTCAGAAATGTGAGCACATATGAAATACAAATAATCAGACGTTTTAGAGACTGACTATAGTAATCAGCATTTTAATTACTTTCTATTTTCTTAGATGTATAGTACTATTGTGATGAATATCCTCTCCACCTACAAACAAAGCAATGTATTTAGCCTGGTATTTTTGCATCAGAGTGTGAAATTTTCCCAAAAGGGTACAAATAACCAAGATCCATGTGCTGATTAACGTAAGACTTCTCTGAAGTCACGTGTTAATTAGAATAATTAATATGTTCCTTACTGAATATGCCATGCATTTGTCACATGGCATACTTACAAAAACTTTGATTGGACAGTCAGCTTTAAATAAACCCTGAATCATTAAGGGTTTTTTTTTTTTTAACTCATTGATGATGACAATTTTATAAAACTGAGTACTCAATTTTTAAAATAACAGTTCCTTCCAGAAAATCACTAGACTAGCCTACATTTGTGTGATGATTTGCATCACACAAATGAATTCAAGTGTGCAAAGAAGTACACAGATAAAAGGAAAAAAAGACAATGAAATATGTTTAACTTCAACTAAAATAAGTCCTCAGCCAATCCTCCCACTGCAGGTCCCATCAGTTATTAAAAGTGCTCACAAAGACTTCGGGCTTTAGAGGCACTTGACGCGTTCCTGTTGTTCTGTATTCCTGGCAACGTCCTGATCTTTCGATATGCAACCTTTACTCTGAAGCCAAGGACAATCAAGTTTGTTAAATTGCTTCATGTTTTCAAGGCACGTTATAAAGCATTCTCGTGAAAATTTTTCGCTCCGTCATTCCTGACCTTTTTGAAACCATGCTCCAGAAAGTATTAATATTGATAAAAACCACATTATCTCTGTCATTCATAGCTGACACACAGACCCAAGGTAACACAACACAGCTTCCCTGGTTTGTAAAACATATAAATGTGACCAAACTAGAAATACTAAACTTTCCCTTTCATGAGCAATCAGAATAAGCTTATACGTTTTCTGGTAAGACGGACCCATTCTTTAAAATCTGCCTTTTTGAATTCTTTAATAAAATTTAGTAAGATATCAGAGAAGCCACATAATGCATTGCAGAAAATCAACTTAAAATTGCTAAAATATATGAAGAAAATATTCCTCTCCTAAAAATAAACACTATGCATTCTCAACAATGCAAAATGAATTTTGTCATTTTCAGTACTTTATAGAGAAAAATCCCACAGACACATTCTAGATGCCCATTGATAACCAGGTCCTTTTTCTCAGAGAATAGAAAGTTTCCAGGGTCTTCCTACAGATGACGGGGACCAGCACCAGCACTGGCACCGCAATGAACCAGAGGGCTGGACCAAGCGGGTATCCCCATTAGGGACGAAGTGCCAGGAGGAACAAACCCACAACCACCACAGTGCTAATGTCAGCCCCAAATCCATTTCCCCAAGAGCATGGGAGCAAAGAGGTCTTCCCCTCACTCGTTAGCTCAGGATTGAGTGAAGCATTTAAATACAAGGCTGTTAGAGAGCTTTCTTTTGACTCTGACAGGTAACAAAACTGTCACCCTTAGCGGGGGTGGTAACGCTGGACTTAGCTCTCATTAGCTACCACCTGGAACAGTCAGAATGAGTCTCAATATAATTATTTAAAAAAAGAAAGGTAACATCATAACCATTCCAAATTTATAACTTTTGAATTCTATACGGTCTGAGATACCCTGAAATTCCTACACACTGGCAAAGTTAAAAAAAGAAAAAAACAACAACAAAAAAACACATTCCTACTATTGGTTGGTTGATTGCCGGCTGAATGTCAGAACAGAGACTACCATATTTATCATTAATCTTAACTTGACAATGTATTGCAAACTTAATTATTACAGTTTCCCTGGAACATCAAAAGCTCTACAAAACATGCATAAGCATTAAAACTAAGCGACATAAAATATGCAATTTAAATATATTTAGTATTTCTGTTTTCTTCCACTGGATATCCACTATTTGTCAAACACTTAGAATATTTCACAAAATTTTCCGTCAAACAATTGTTAACAAAAAGGAAGAGTAAGAGAAAAATTTTCGAACTGACCTGAAGCAAAGCAAATTAGAAATTTCTCTGAAATCTTACAATTATTCTGCTACATAAAATTTGGATTTTAATATAATATTTTCCCTCTCCCTCCAATACGTACAACAAAACAACTACCATACATTGTTGGTTGTGAGCATTCAGTGGAAGACTATTATCTGGAACAAAATAAAAATGCCTTTTCCACAACAGTTCAAAGTGTAGAATTTACACTAGGAAAATAATAACTTGAAAAAATGTCTATGTAACATTGTTAACGGAGTAAAAGCGTACTATGCCTATTAACTAGTAACATCATGATTCACATAAACAATAGGTTAAAAGGCCACGAAAATTATGTAAACTCACATTTACAAATTGACATGAAATAATGTCCATAACATATAGACTAAATGCAAGTTGAAAAACATTCTGTAAATATATTTGTACATAGTATAACTATGTGTATATTTATATATACATGAGAATTGAGAGATGTTCATTGAGGGACATTACAGAAAGCTAACAGTGACTTTCAGTGAAAAGATTTGAGATTCTATTTATTTTATTCTTCACATTCACGTATGTTGGCTGTATTTTTTTTAAGCAAAGGAAAATTTTTTTAAGCAAAGGAAAATTTTTTTTTTAAAGAATTCTGACAAAAATGAAAAGGAAAATAAAATGGTTATTTTTTAAGGAAGAGCACTTTCTTCTAGCAAGGTCATGTGCTAATAGAACATTTTGAAGGGACTATGTACTTGGACGATTTCTGGAATGTTTATTGTTCATACAGAGTAATTCACACTCTCCTGTCATGTTCACAGTGAGTAGCATCAATTTAAGCGGTAACTGAAAGAGGTTATAGGTGGCCACTGACACTACAGGACACTCTTCCATATGAAGTTCATAAACTAGCCCTGGCTTCTATATACCATACAGCTATCACTGGCAGCAAATGCAAACCAACCAAGAGACCTCGACATGCATCTGCGGGTGTGAAATTCTGATCAAAATAATAAACTGCATTTGAATTACAGGTGGGATAGGTAGATACCTATAGGTATAACTTAATTAACTGTCTTTCATTTTCAGGATATAATTGAATACACCTGTAAGAGAAAATAAAAAATTAAAACTTAAATATCCAATAAATGATTTGAGAGAACATTCTATTTCAATCAGTGTCACTGATACCATTACATTGCCATTTTCATGGCCCATGTTTGTGATACTCGAAGTATATATAAAATATAAACAGTAAGTCTAGATTTCCATGAAAACACATTGATAATGAAAGAAAAATATAAATGAAGCCTTATGAAATTAATCTCATATATACTGATTTATAAAATTAATCTCATATACCTTGACAAGGGATATGACAGACTGAATGTTTTACATTTTTCAGGTACACAATCATTAATCATACTCGAGAAAATTTAAAAATTAGTTGATAATTGATGATCAAGACAAAAATTCATAAGCACTAATGATCATTATATTACTATTTCAAAGTATTCCAAAAAGCAATTATAGAATATCACTAAGAGTATGGACTGCTTATTTTCTAATGGGGAAAGAAAACCTAACAAAGTGCCTAAACGTCTAGGATTGCTTTAAATTTATGGAAGAGACTTTGAAACATTTTATAGAGTTTAAAAAAAAATTGGTATAATGAATCTGATAACAAGTTATGTTTGAGTTACAAATAATGGTTGTAATTATTTTGATCCTGAAACAATAACCTGACAAATGACATAAAAGTTATCAGTGACAGGGCAAATCACTGACAAACGAAGTCAAGTTATCAGAGACATTCAATGTAAAAATCGTATTAATTTCAGAAACATTTCCTGAGACATTGGGCTTCCATTCTACCCAGGAAGCAAACTAATCAAAAACTTTCAGTATATAAAACAAACTGAGTTTATATATGCTTCCAACGAGAAATGATTAAGATTGGCTTTAGGCTTCTCCCATCACGAGGAAAAAAAATTACCTTCGTATTATTCTTTTTGAACTGTTCATTTTTCTAAAAATAATTTAAATAATTAGGAAGGCCATAGATGGCAAGGAGAATATGAATTTTAAGAGGCAAGAGGTTAAATGTTCATTTCTGTTAAGCAAATCTACAAGAAAGCAAGCAAAAAAGACTGAAGAGCTCAACAACTGGAAAAAATGTGGAAGAGGGAACAATGTGACTAAAGTTTTGTTTATTGGAAAAAATCTGAAAATAAAAATGAGAATAAAAAAGACAACAGCTGAATTAAAACAATAAAAGAGTACAATCTAATCAGCAAACTCAAAAGCAGGGGAATGCACAAAATTAGCATAAGAATAACAAAACTACAATAGAAGCATTAAGACCAAGAATTACAAAAAGCAGACCAAATTCAGAACTCACTCATGAAATTTAAGTAATTCTATCTTTTCATTAAATGTGATTTGTGCTCAGGTTATATTCTTAGGAATATTTTTATTCCATGACTTTAAAAATGGAAAGATTCGCTGTGTGTGTATACAAAGAATTGTCTTTGGACTCTCCTCAAAGATGAAAAATATTCTATTGTTATTCAAGTTATTGAAAGCCAGGATTCATCAGTGAAATGAATGATCAAGACGGACCATGTATTTTTGGAAAAAATGTAAGGTAACCAAAAAGTAATGGCATTGGTAGACTTTGGCTAATAAAATGGTAAAAAAGAAAAAAGGATTTTTTTTCAACAATGGCAATACTGCTGCAATAGAACCTAAGAATGACAAATACATCTAAAACATGTTTGAATACGTAAATTTTGATTGAATATTCATCCTATTGCTACTTGTAGGATACAGGTGCATATGCATACTCCAAAGCAGGACAGTATGCATATGCATACAAATCATTACAGTTTGCAGAGAAACACTGAATGTTAATCCAAACAATATAAATGCACAAATGCACTACCACTGTCTCTATCTATTGCAAATGAAAAGAGATACTGACTTGTTATATATTTTTGGTGTCAATGTCCAGCTTATTCCTTTTAATGTTTTCAGGTTATGCAATTCTTGGGACAACAGGTAACATCTAATATAAATCAATGTTACATGATTTCAGTTACTTTCATTCAAGTTTAAATATTAAAACCTGAAGTGCTAGGAATCAGGAATGAAACAAAAATTTTAAAATTTATCTTGAATGAATGAAATCTGAATGACTGTCAAGGGCAGGAATTTTCTCAAGGGATCCTGTACTGCAAGATTAATTCACATTAATGGAAGGTTTTCCTATGCCCACAGTGCTGAGACTGTTTCTGTCCTATGGGAAACAGTTCATGGAAAATACTGAATTTACATATTTCACTGTTATGTTCAGTTATTTTCCTCAGAAACAGCATCAAACCTCCGCGCTAAATTTAAAATGAATTACAATTTTGCTGAAGGTTTAAT